>NC_053495.1:12301974-12379474 GCF_905171775.1 Rana temporaria
GCGGCATTCATTATTTTGGATAATTTATAACTTCGGATAAATTTGTATTCGTTACGTTCACTAACAGACAAATTTGAAAAGAAATTCCAATACCTATAATTTAATAGTTATTATTATTATTATTAGTTAGTTATTTCAAATTTTTGTTCTTTCAAATTTTAGGATTGTTTTTCTTATTTTCATACTTTCAAATTTTCGGATTTTCAAATTGACGAATTTTCAAATTTATGAATTTACAAATTACGATCATACCGAATGACCTGAAAAATGAAAAAAAATAATAATAATAAAACGAAAACTAACAAATTTAAAAAGAAATTCCAATACCTATAATTTAATAGTTATTATTATTATTGTTAGTTAGTTATTATTTAAAATTTTTGTTCTTTCAAATTTTAGGATTGTCTTTCTTATTTTCATACTTTCAAATTTTCTGATTTTCAAATTTACGAATTTTCAAATTTATGAATTTACGAATTGCGATCATACCGAAAAGTGAAAAAAAAATAAAAAATGTAACGAAAACTAACAATTTTTTTGTCAGTCTATTAATTATAATAAGGACTATAATGTAGGTAAGACATGGTTGGGGGGGGGGGGGGGGTCGGCATTGTAGCCTCAGAGCTCCAGTAATGTGTTATTTTTCCGGCATTATCAGTAATGGCATTGTAATCCCCAGGACCTCGGTGTGATGAGTGCTCCCCTGGATTCTATGGAAATCCCTTCCAGACTGGAGGACGTTGCCTGTCCTGTCAGTGTAACAACAACATCGACATGACCGACATCGGGTCCTGCGACCGGCGCACCGGCCTGTGTCTCAAGTGCTTATACAACACGGAAGGACGGTTTTGCGAGCAATGCCGCAATGGCTACTATGGGGATGCATCAAGACGCAACTGCAGGAGTAAGTGATTTCGTTTTCTTCTTCGTCCACAGAAATTCTACACTTTTTATTGAGGCTCCCTTCACACTTGTGCGACTTGTCGTGCAACTTTGGACATCAAAGACGCGCGGCAAGTTGTTCCCCATGTTTTTCAATGATACCATTCACATATGTGCGACTTAAAAGTTACAGCGACTTCAAAGTAGTTCATGTACTACTTTGGTCTGACTTTCATGCAACTTGAGGGTCATAGACTTCAATGTTAACCCTCAAAAGTTGCACGAAAGTCGTACCTAAATGTAATACAATGCACCAGTTGTCCATTATCACCGGTCAAAGCCAAAGGCGATCGCGTCCTCTTCCGTGTTAGGTATGGAGCTGAGTGAGGGGAAGATGGCCCCCATCCATATCCATACAATGGCAGGGTGGAAGCAACGTCAAAACGTCACTTCTGCCCATAGCTCTTAAAGGAACATTTTTTTACATAAAAATAAAAAATAAAAAGTAAAAGAAAAAAGAAAAAAAATGTTTTACACTGCCCTTCCCAACAAGCTCACGCGCAGAAGCGAACGCATACGTGAGCAGCGCCCGCATATGAGAACGGTGTTCAAACCACACATGTGAGGTATCGCCACGATCGTTAGAGCGAGAGCAATAATTCTAGCCCTAGACCTCCTCTGTAACTCAAAACATACAACCTATGGAGATTTTTAAGGATAAAAGTTTGTCGCCATTCCACGAGCAGGCGCAATTTTGAAGCGTGACATGTTGGGTATCAATTTACTCGGCGTAACATTATCTTTCACAATATAAAAAAAATTGGGCTAACTTTACTGTTGTCTTATTTTTTGATTAAAAAATAAATAAAAATTCTTTAGCATCTGCCAAGCCCTGATGGTAGGTTGATGGCCCTGAAATGCGTTGGATTTTAAGTGAACAGGATGTCTCATAAAATTTACTGCTGAACTTTACAAAAAGATTCCGACACTTTTCTTCCTAGTAGATCTGAGCAGAAGCAACTTTGACATACTGTATGTTCTATCATCAGTCATCCTTTTCTTTGCGTTCTCTCTACAGAGTGTGTCTGTAACTTCCTGGGAACCGATCGCGGTCAGTGCACCTCCAGAGACGAGTGTCTGTGCGACAAGAGCATCGGCCAGTGTCAGTGTTTGCCGAATGTCAGAGGACAGAGCTGTGACCGCTGTAGCCCCAACTTTTGGAACCTGGCGAGTGGAAAGGGGTGCTCCCCCTGCAACTGTGACCCCCACAATTCCTTCAGCTTGAGCTGCAATGAGGTCAGTCCATAGGGGACCATTGACATTAGATGTGGTGGGACTGCGCTGGGCAACTATTCCAGCACAGTCCCGCTGTAAGATACCGTAATGCAAAATGCTTTGTCTTCTAGAAGGACCGGTTCACCACGTTGCAGTGGTGAAGAACAGCATGTAGTACTTATTTTCAGCGCAGTGTTGTAGGATGCAATACACTGCCATGCACCTTGCTGTGGCCAATAGCACTTCATAAAATGTCACTTTTTGACATTTCAATAAAGTTTGCTTTAAAAAAAAAAAAAAGAAACAGTTTGATGCACAGTGACTGCACTCCATAGATTGATGTTATCGTAAAGTGTTTGTCACCCCAACATTTCATATTCCTGATTCAGGTACAGCGGCGTAACTTTGAGCGGGCGTAGCGCATCTCATATGCGCTACGCCGACTTAACATAGAGGGGCAAGACCAGTATTCACAAAGCACTTGCTCCCTAAGTTACGGTGGCGTAGCGTAAATGGGCCGGCGTAAGGCCGCCAAATTCAAATTAGGAAGGTAGTGGGCGTGTTGTATTAAAATTAACCGTGACCCCATGTAAATGAATAGCCGAACGAACGGCGCATGTGCGCGCATGCTCAGAATCACATCGCATATACTCCCTAAGATACGACGGCTCAATGCGCCCAGCCCCATTCACGTACGACTTACGTAAACAACGTAAAATCGGACGGCTGTTCCGACGTCCATACCCTAACATGACTTACCCCTTCTTTATGAGGGATAACTTTACACCGGACGTACACCTTACGTAAACGGCGTAGCTTACTGCGACGGGCGCAAGTACGTTCGTGAATCGGCGTATCTAGGTCATTTACATATTCGACGTGTAAATCAATGGAATCGCCCCTAGCGGCCAGCGTAAATATGCACCCAAGATACTACGGCGTAGGAGAATTACGTCGGTCGGATGGAGCCAGAATTCAGGCGTATCTGGTTCTAAGAATACGGCGCATAGATACGACGGCGCATCCTAGAACTTACGCGGCGTATCAACATATACGTCGGCGTAAGTTCTTTCTGAATCTGGCCCAATGTTTTTTTTCTATATATCTATACACAATTGTTTTGCCTTTCATTTCTATTTTAAACTGAATGGGTTGTTTTGCAAGGTGATCGTTTACAATCACTTTAAGCCAGCCATACATGAATCGAAAGTTGTCCAGTTCAGCGGACCGGCCCAATTGCGATCCATGTATGGGCAGGCTGGTTGTACACAATCTATTTATTGATCAACTTGTGTACAGCCAGCCTGTTGAGTTTTTCCCAAACAATCAGTGCCGCAGGCTATAGCCAGCAACACTGATCATTCTTGTCTAATAGCAGAGAAGGCTCCCAGCTGTCAGAATACAATACCAAAGCGGGAATGATTCCCCCATCCACACATTCAAGAATGTGATCTTTTTTATCGTTGAACCTCAGTGGGGGCAGGTGCTCAATTTTCTTGGGGGAGGGGGGGGCGCGGCCCCCGGCCCCCCCAGCCAACCAACCACATAACCACATACCCCATCCAGGTCGTGGCTTTGGTGGCTTTCCCCCTGCGTTTCCTACCGAGTCCCAGCAGTCGCTTCTCCTCCTGTCCAATCAGGAGTTAGGACTCGTGGCCAATCTGGTCTTAAGACTCCTGGCCAATCGGGTCTCAGGACCCATTCCTGAATGGCCAGGAGGGGAATCAGGAAGTAGCAAATATTAATTTGCTCTTGTCACACAACTGGGTGGGCTCAGGGCGCAGTGCTCTGCACCCCGAACCCACCTTTTTTTGCAGCCAATTACCGTATTTATCTTCCTATACCGCGCCCCGGCGTATAGCGCTCACCCCCAACCTAGAAGAAAAATTCCTGGAAAAAAATAAATACTTACAGTTTGGATGCCCCTCGTCGGTGTCTTGCCCGGCGTCCATCGCGTCCATCGGCGGTCTTGTCCGGTCCGGCGTTCTTCTGCGGCCATCGTGGTGTCCTCCCCGCTGTGTTCTTCAGCCGATCCCCACTTCCTGCGCTGTGTTTGAACCACTGCACCGACATATACCGAGCGCAGTACACTCGGCTATACTCGGGCAGGCTCGGCTCCTCTCACGTAAAGGACGTACAGGACGCACAGGACGTGACCGCGAGAGGAGCCAAGCCTGCCCGAGTATACCCGAGTGTACTGCGCTCGGTATATGTTGGCGCAGTGGTTCAAACATGGCGCGGGTATCGGCGTGTATCGCGCACCCACGATTTTGCCCTGATTTTAAGGGCAAAAAAGTGGGTGCTATACGCTGATAAATACGGTAACTCCTTGACTCTAATCATGTGCTTCTAAAAAAAAAAAAAAATTGGAATCTATGCGTCCAGCGCCCCGCATGTAGATTAGGGGCCAGGCGCATGGATTGGGGGGCTGTGCGCATGGATTGGGGGGCGGCGCACCTGCGCCCCTAATGGAGCAGCTGCCACTATTCAACCTGCTGATTGAACAAGAAAAATTATCATTATATGGGCTGCTTCACTCTAATATTTTTCTTTATTTTTCTCCTTTTAAAGTTCACAGGAAAGTGTCAGTGCAGACCTGGATTTGGAGGATCTATGTGTACAGAGTGTCAGGAAAATTACTGGGGGAATCCCAGCGTTCAGTGCAGGGGTGAGTGTCTGACTAAACAAGGTTTTATTAAATATATTTTATTGCTCTTTTAAGTCGTATTGCAGCAAAGGAGAGTGATGATCTTACACATAGAAATACATACCAAAAATGACAATTCGAAACCACACAAGCAATGTGAGCTAGTACGTGATCTGGCAAAGGAGAGCTGCTCTGCTGCCGTATTAGTTATGCGGTCGGCAAGCGGTTAAAAATCCTGGCCCAGATTCTCAAAGGGCTTTCGACGGCGCAACGCAATGTACGGCGTCGTAAGTCCTAATCTGGGCCGTCGTATCTATGCGACTGATTCTTAGAATCAGTTACGCATAGATATCCATTAGATCCGACAGGCGTAAGGCTCTTACGCTGTCGGATCTTAAATGCATTTTTTTTTTCGCCGCTAGGTGTCGCCTCCGTCGTTTTCCCCGTCGAGTATGCAAATTAGCAAAATACGCGAATTCCCGAACGTACGCGCGGTCGACACGGTGAAGTTACGACGTTTACGTTAGATTTGCGATGCGTAAAGTTGCCCCTGCTATATGAGGGGCAACCAATGTTAAGTATGGCTGTCGTTCCCGCGTCAAAATTTAAAAATTTACGTCGTTTGCGTAAGTCGTCCGTGAATGGGGCTGGACGCCATTTACGTTCACGTCGAAACCAATGACGTCCTTGCGACGTCATTTGGAGCAATGCACCCTGGGATATTTTCAGGACGGGTCATGCGCAGTACGTTCGGCGTGGGAACGCGCTTAATTTAAATGCTCCACGCCCCCTACACAGCTAATTTGAATTAGGCGGGCTTGCGCCGGGTGATTTACGCTACTTTACAGGCAAGTTCTTTGTGAATAAAGCACTTGCCTGTAAAACTTGCGGCGGCGTAACGTAAACCAGATACGTTACGCCCGCACAGTTTTACGCCCAGATATGAGAATCTGGGACAGAGTTGGTTTATTTATTTATTTGCAGTCTCTATCCCATTGGGGAGATTTTTCTTCATTTTCTGTTCTGGAATTTCCTCATTTCCTGTTCTGGGGACACAACAGGAAGTGACAGAAAATGTCTACAAAATAAAATAAATTTGCCTTTTAGATAGTTGTCACCAAAGCAGGAGAATTTAACCTCACTTTTAGTTTTGATGACAATGGTAAAATATTAGATTTCTCATAATTTTCTGTCTTTCTGACAATGGCCACCAGGACAAATAGAGAGGGTGGATTAACACAAATAGTAATACAAATCTGGCAGTGTTACTAACTCTTTCTTACACCATCCAAAACTAAAACCGGTCATTGCACTGACTTTCTGATCCCTGATTTGCAGCTTGTGACTGCGACCGCCGAGGGATTCAGTCGCCCCAATGCAACCGAGGCTCCGGCCACTGCACGTGTCGCCCGGGAGTCTCAGGCGTTCGCTGCGATCAGTGTGCCCGCGGCTTCTCCGGACAGTTCCCTGACTGCCAGCCTTGCCACCAGTGCTTTGGAGACTGGGACCGCATCGTCCAAGACCTGGCCACCCGCACCCGAGACTTGATACGGCGCGGCAAAGACGTCCACCTGACCGGTGTAGCAGGAGCCTACAGGAAAAACTTTAAAGACATAGAGGCCAAACTGGCCAAGGCGCGAAAGATCGTCAACTCCCGAAACGCGACTGTGGAATCGGTAACAAAACTGATGAAAATTATGGATGACCTAAGGTTAGTGGATGAATAAGTTATGTAGCAAAAGTGGTATTGGTTTTCCACCCCACTCAATCCAAAACGAAACACTCTTTGTGTATGCAAAATCGTTTTTGACATTGTGCCGTATCTCTTTTTTATTTTTTTATTTACTACTTTTAATAGGAATAAAATTAATGAGTCAACAGAGGCGCTAACCCAACTGGAGACCGAGCTGACCAATGTGCAAGATGAAAACTTTGACGCTAATCATGATCTTGCTGAGCTGGAGAGGGAGGCACGAAGCCTAAACATGACCGCTAAGGAGAGGGCACATCAGCTGGAGGTTCTGAAAAACTCCAACTTTTTAGGTAAGGGCTGAAGGTCAGCATATGAAGTAACACAGGTATACAAATGTCAGGATTCCCATCCCAAAAGATGACAAGAACACATGGGTTTTCCATAGTCCTGTCTATACTATTCCAGCATATCCACAGGCAAAATGGATCACTTACAGTCAAACTGTTCAGCAGCATTTTCATGCTCTGCGCATACTTTTTCTTATCAGGGAATTTTTTGGGATGCATTTATGTCTATGTCTTCCCTCATCTCGTATCTCCCATTGTTTAGGTCTTCCTTCATCTCTGAGCTCCTCCTTGGTTAGGTCTTTCTTCATCTCTTATCTCCTACTTGTTTAGGTCTTCCCTCCTCTCGTATCTCCCCTTGTTTAGGTCTTCCTTCATATCTGAGCTCTTCCTTGTTTAGGTCTTCCCTCATCTCTTAGTACCTCTTTGTTTAGATCTTCCTTCATCTTTTAGCTCCTCTTGTTTAGGTATTCCTTCATCTCTTGGCTCCCCTTGTTTATGTCTTCCCTCATCTATTTTTCCCTTTGTTTAGGTCTTCCCTCATCTCTTAGTACCTCTTTTTTTAGGTCTTCCCTCATCTCTTAGTACCTCTTTGTTTAGATCTTCCTTCATCTTTTAGCTCCTCTTGTTTAGGTATTCCCTCATCTCTTGGCTCCCCTTGTTTATGTCTTCCCTCATCTATTTTTCCCTTTGTTTAGGTCTTCCCTCATCTCGTATCTCCCCTTGTTTAGGTCTTCCTTCATATCTAAACTCTTCCTTGTTTAGGTCTTCCCTCATCTCTTAGCACCTCTTTGTTTAGATCTTCCTTCATCTCTTAGCCCCCTCTTGTTTAGGTAATCCCTCATCTTTTAGCTCCCCTTGTTTATGTCTTCCCTCATCTATTTCTCCCTTTGTTTAGGTCTTCCCTCATCTCGTATCTCCCCTTGTTTATCAGGAGAAGGAATAGCACACCATCGTTAGTGTTTGTGGCAGGAATTATGCCCCATTGTTGATGTTAGTCTGAGAAATAGTGCCTTGTATCAGTGGGAGGAATATTTCCCCAAGGGCCAGATAAAGGCAAGCAAAGGGCTGCATTTGGCCCCTGGACTGCACTTTGGAGACCACTGATCTAAGGCCATGCTGCCAGTCTCAGGAGATTTGGAGTAAGTATCACGTATCTGGTGAAGACTGGAATGTGATGGAGGCCTCTCTTGCTCCTCCAGCCTACAATCCTGATGGTGGGGACAGAAAGTGTAAAGGCGAGGAGTGGCACGAGTGCCGAGTAGCTGGCTGGTGATGTCCACTCTGTAGGTGGGTAGAGCTGGTAGTCACAGACATCGGAGCAGGATGTAAGAGCAGCTTGGCACCAGAGCATGGGGCGGAAGCAGAACCAGCAGAGGAGCAGCAGTCAGAAACAGGGTACAAAATCAGCAGGCAAAGCAAGTCCAGAGGGTAGGCCAGGGTCAGAAACAGCCGGGCAATGCTGTACCAAGTCAGCAGGCAGATCAGATCCAGTAAACAAGCCAAGGTCAGGATACCAGGTAACAGAACTAGGGAACAAGCGGAGGCGAAGTCCAAAGGCGAGCCAAGTCATATGCGAACAAACAGGAGCAGCAGATCAGGTCTTGGGAAGTCAGGAACAAGCTGAAGATCATTCAGCAACTGTTTACAGTGACAGAGCAGTTTAAATAGGCCACTGGATGGCAAGTGCTAATCGGTATGTGCGCGCATGCATTTGCGCACACATTCGCATGCGCGCACAAATCCGTACATGATGAACTGGCACTGCAGAAATTACATTGGTCCTTTGCTTATGAATATTAGCATGTGTGCAATGTGCACAAGCCTGAGCATGTATCCGCACTGGTCTTTAAGTGGTGGAGATCCGGTTTACCTTACAGTAAGATTTGAGTTGAGTGATAATGTCATTATTGTGATGTTCACTGTTTTCTGAAGCCAAACTTGTAAGGTTATGTAGTTTACGGTGCGAGATTTACTAAAGCCAGGTCATCACACTGGTCTTTTGTAATACTCCTGGGGCTGAGAAAGCATTCCCTTTACAGCTTGTGGTTGTTGTCTTGGCACAGGGGCTTATGATAGCATCCACCAGTCCTACTCCCAGTCACGACAGGCCGAGCAGCTGGCCAACGCTTCAGCGATCAACGTCCCCAGCCCTGTTAGTGACTCCGCCAAGACCCGCCATAAAACGGATCAGCTAATGGCCAGAAACCGGGATGACTTTAACCGGAAGAACGCAGCTAACCGCCGGGCACTCGGTGATGTGACAGCAAAAGTTAACACACTCGACCTGAGGAATATTAATGAAAAGGTTTGTGTTCAGAATGCATACTGGTCAAATCTGAAACAGGGCTTGTAGTGTTAAAGCTTTTTATTGCTAGTTAGGGCTCTTTCACACTGGTGTGTGGGTGGCTGGTAAAAAACAGATGACTGAGCTGTGGTTTTACCACCCCTCCAGTCGCCCACCAGACATTACAGCCTGACGGGGCTGTCCACATTCTGTGCAGAGTTTGTAACTTGATTTGCAGAATTTCTAAAGGAAGTACGACCTGCCAAACCTGCCCATTGAGATCAATGGGGCCTCACCGCAACTGTGAACCAAATACCTGGCATGCAGTTGCTGCATGTTCCCACAATGTAAAATTGCCATTCAGCAATTAAAAATAAAAAAGTAAAAAAAAATTGAAATTAGGAGGCTGTAGTAGCAGTAGTACCACTGGCAAGGCACCCTCAAAAATCCTCCACTGGAACAGATCTTCTCTATATCGGAAGACATTTCCAAGGGATCCTGTTAGACCAGCCGTCTGTTCCTTTGATTGGGAGTTACAGTTCCTTGAAAAAGTATTCATACCCCTTAATTTTCCACATTTTGTCATGCTACAACCAAAAATGTAAACTTTAGTGAACAAACGGCATCATGAAGGCCAAGGAACACGCCAGACAGGTCAGGGATAAAGTTGTGGAGAAGTTTAAAGCAGGGTTAGGTTATAAAAAAAAAATTCCCAAGCTTTGAAGATCTCACAGAGTTCAATCCATCATCTGAAAATGGAAAGAGTATGGCACAACTGCAAACCTACCAAGACATGGCCGTCCACCTAAACCGACCGGGCCGGGCAAGGAGAGCATTCATCAGAGAAGCAGCCAAGAGGCCCGTGGTAACTCTGGAGGAGCTACAGAGATCCACAGCTCAGGTGGGAGAATCTGTCCACAGGACAACTATAAGGCTGAAGGACCGTTTTCATCAGTCCAAACCGATCGTGTGTAGGCCCCATAGGTTATTTAACCTTAGGTTTCAAAAAAATGACAACTTGCGTTCAAATTTAACCTATGGATTGGTAACCGATAGGTCAAAACCGATCGTTAGTACGCACAACCATCGGTTAAAAATCCATGCATGCTCAGAATCAAGTCGACGCATGCTTGGAAGCATTGAACGTCGTTTTTTTCAGCACGTCGTTGTGTTTTACATCACCGCGTTCTGACAGGATCGCTTTTTTAACTGATGTTGTGTATGCACGACGGACCATCAGTCAGCTTCATAGGTTAACCTAGGACAACGGTCCTTCAGACCATTGTCCTCTGGTTAACCTATCGTGTGTACAAGGCCTCAGAGACTTCTGATCTGTTATAGGAGACTGAAAAAAGTCTGGGAAGCCGATTGAGGATTTACAGGAACATACCCTTACAGGCTTCCACCATGCAACCATATTGCACAGGAGTAGTAGGCACAAGAGAATATGTAAACCTTTGGCCAGTATATTGGTTCTTTAAACTATGCACATAGCTTCCAACTGATTTTGTACTTTAATAGTCAACAATATTTGTCTAACAATAACATTTATTTGCTAACATTGCATAAAATTCAAACATATTAAAGGTAACAGCTGCAAATCTAATGCACAGGTTTGTGGGGCTTCTGGAGACACCTCCTGCTCAGAGAGCCCCTGTGGGGGAGCTGGATGCCGAGATGATGAGGGAAAGAGGCTCTGCGGAGGTCTGAACTGCAATGGTGCCGTGTCAACTGCGGACAGCGCTCTGGACCGCGCCAAGCATGCCGAAGAGGAGCTGCAGAAAGCCTTGGGAGAAGTGGATGTCTTACTGCAGAAGGTGCAAAACTGTTCCTTTTATCAAGCATGTTGAAGGGTAACAATACCTCGTAGTATGAATATATGGAATGACATGGAGCTAAGCCACTACTAGGTTTTCTATCCATAAGGTTCAGAATTGATATAAGTCATGGAGACCTTTTTAAAAGGCAGTGTGCCAAACTCGTGACTTATGCAGGGGTATACCGACCATGGCACCACACAGTAATACATTAATGGGCTACCCTAAGGAATTGTTCTTAATTTTTGGCATTGACGGTTGTAGCGGTCAGGGGTTAACACCGTTATGATCTACCATTCCACCAACCACGACAGCTTATCCGACAATCCAGCAAACAGGACCCATTCAATTCCCCAGAATAAAGACGAGACACAAGCTCTGTTCTCTCTGGTTCCAAAACAAATGAATGCTTTAATGGTAACTCAGCCTTGTTATATACAGTTACAAGCATGCTACAGTAATCACAGGGACAATGAAACTCTCCACCACCAACATCACACAATGGGGCTTCAATACACATTCAGATGGGCTAATTACTAATCATTATTCAGACGGTCTGGCTCTGCGATAAGTTATCCCCGCCTGTTACACAAAACACATTCCTTTACTAAACATAATTGACATGCTAATTCACTATACCTGAAAGGTAGCTTTTTGGCACCAAATCTAGAGGAGTTAATTACTACAGCTGACAAGTCACATTCCACATATTATCATCAATAGACTTTCACACAATACAGTGTCATTAGCATCACACAATGAAAAGGTCTGTAGAAGCAGACCTAGTTAGCATAGCACAATGAAATATCTTAGGAGCCCAACTCAATTAACACCTCAAAAGTCTGTGTCCCCACATGAATGAATACTGTCCTATTGACCTGTTGGGGTCAGAATAAACAACTTGTAATATCTCAAGATATCCTGCAATATATGAATTATCATTAATGTCCCATGTCATGTAATCCGAGATATCAGTTCTCAGTCATCCTATGCCCAAAAGGGACTCCCGTTACAACGGTCAAAGCAGTATACACTGTAATAGAAACTATGCTGCCTGCTGAGACCACCGCCTGTGGAAGGGATAAGTTGTGGCATAAGTATTATTTTTTTTTTACCAGGGGAGCATAAAATGTAAAGCACTGATTTGGGAAGAAATAGTGACCTCGGTCTCATGGATTGTCTTTCCAGTTTTTGACTATCTCCTGAAGCATGCTTCCAGTCTCCACAACTGCTTTAGCATGCCCGTAGTCTCTGACCATTACCAGTACTATGCCTGTAGTCTCTGACCACCTCTTGTACCATGCTTGTAGACTCTGACCACCTCCTGTTCCATGCCCATAGTCTTTGACCATCTCCTATACCATGATCGTAGTCTTTGACTACCTCCTGTACCACACTTGCAGACTCTGACCACCTCTTGTACCATGATTTTAGTCTCTGATCATCTCCTGTACCATGCCCATAGTCTCTGACCATCCACTGTATTATGCTCGTAGTCTCTGACTATCTACTGTACCATTCTTGTGGTCTTTGGTCATCTCCTGTTCCATGCCCATAGTCTCTGACCATCCCCTGTACCATGTCCATAGTCTGACCATCTCTGTACCATGCCCATATTCTATGACCATCTATAAGCGTTTACAACCACTTTAGGGGTTCCTGCTAAGTTGACATGTGGTCTTTGGTCATCTCCTGTACCATGTCCATAGTCTCTGACCATCTCTGTACAATGCCCATAGTCTATGACCATCTCCAGTACCATGCTAGGAGTCTCTGAACTATTTCCTGTACCATGCCCATAGTCTATGAACACCTGCTATACCCTGCCAGTAGTCTCTGACCATCTCTTGTCGCAGTGCCTGACAGTTTTCTGTAGCATTACAGCCACTGCACATTGTGTTCAGATCTTTAATGTCAGGGGGCCCACTTAAGGCCTCTTATAAATCGAAAGTTGATCAATACGGATCCAGTCCCAAAGTACTGAAATGTCCTTGAAAACGGTACATAATACCTTCTTGGCTATTGGAGAGCTACCTGTCTTTTATTCAAAAGATTTATTTGTCTCTGTACATCTGCTGTAATATTCTTATCTTAATGACTCAGGTGGCAGAAGCAAAAGCAAAGGCAGACAAAGCTAAACAGAGGGCCCAGGCCACGCTTGACCGCGCCAGTGAGACGCAAGGAAGAGTGGAGCGTTCCAATAAAGAATTGCAGCAGCTCATCCAGCAAATTAAAGACTTTCTGAACCGTAAGCAACTTATATACTTATCGGTATAAATGATCTTCTAAACAATTGTTGAGATCACATGTCTAGGGTGTCCATATACTGAGTGATATCACCTAGTTATAGCCAGGAGTTCTGTTTCTGTTTCAAATGCCGCTTTATGCATTGACATGCCTCCTTAGGTAGATTGCAACATTCTTTTACTTCAGCTAATTATAGCATAGAATATGTTTTCCAGTCTTTTAAAGTGTAAGAAGACAATGACTTTCCTAAACCCTGTCCATGCGATATACTAAAACTGACTGAGGGAACATGGAAGAAAGAGAAAGACTTAAGTCATTGTAGGCGTTCACTTTCTACGAAGTGTCTGAATTCCTGGAATTTAGCTTTATTAAGGAGCACAATGTAAGGAGCTGGAGCTACGTGAAGCTACTTTATTGTAACATGTCTGTGTATTGTGTGATCAGAGGATGGAGCCGACCCGGACAGCATTGAGATTGTGGCGAGCCGAGTCCTGGAACTCTCCATTCCCGCCACTCCACAGCAGATCCAACGCCTTGCAGCAGAAATCAAGGAGCGAGTGAACGCCCTGTCCAACGTTGATGCAATTTTGGATCACACGGCCACTGATGTCCGTAAGGCTGAACAGCTGCTAACCGAGGCTAAGCGAGCCAAGTAAGTGTGGGCTTGGCTTGCATGTCAAGCCGATCATACAACTCTACAGTCTGGTCGTAGTAAATTTGTACAATCTTCTTTAACCACTTAAGACCCGGACCAAAATGCAGGTAAAGGACCAGGCCCCTTTTTGCGATTCGGCACTGCATCGCTTTAACTGACAATTGCGCGGTCGTGCGACGTGGCTCCCAAACAAAATTGGCATCCTTTTTTTTTCCCACAAAGAGAGCTTTCTTTTGGTGGTATTTGATCACCTCTGCAGTTTTAATTTTTTGCGCTATAAACAAAAATAGAGCGGCAATTTTGAAAAAAAATCAATATTTTTTACTTGTTGCTGTAATAAATATCCCCCAAAAATATATAAAAAAAACTATTTTTTTCCTCAGTTTAGGCCGATACGTATTCTTCTACATATTTTTGGTACAAAAAAACACAATAAGCGTTTATGGATTGTTTTTTGCGCAAAATTTATAGCGTTTACAAAATAGGGGATAGTTTTATTGCATTTGTATTTTTTTTTTTTTTTTACTACTAATGGCGGCGATCAGCGATTTTTTTTTTCATGACTGCGACATTATGGCGGACACATCGGACAATTTTGACACATTTTTGGGACCATTGTCATTTTCACAGCAAAAAAATCATTAAAAATGCATTGTTTACTGTGAAAATGACAATTGCAGTTTGGGAGTTAACCACAAGGGGGCGCTGAAGGGGTTAAGTGTGACCTCATCTGTGGTTCTAACTGTAGGGGGGTGTGGCTGTAGGTCTGACGTCATTGATTGTGTTTCCCTATAAAAGAAAACACACGATCAATGACAGTGCCACAGTGAAGAACGGGGAAGCTGTGTTTACACATGGCTCTCCCCGTTCTTCAGCTCCGGGGACCGATCGCGGGACTCCAGCGGCGATCGGGTCTGCGAGTCCCGCGGCCGTGGTCACGGAGCTTTGGACCGAGTCGCGGCCACACGCCGCAGGCATGTGCCCGCGACCCACGGCTGGGCATTTAACAATCACGTACAGGTACGTGATTGTACCCAGCCGTGCCATTCTGCCGACGTATATCGGCGTTAGGCGGTCCTTAAGTGGTTAAATGTTCTAGAAATGATTTGGTGTAAAATCTTCCCTGGCCATTGAGTTTCATTTCTATCCAATCAGGTAGACTCATTGATAGTTTTATTTTCTAGGAACCGTGCTGAGAATGTAAAGAGTACAGCGGAGTCTGTGAAGAAAGCTTTGGAAGATGCCAAGAAAGCTCAAAATGCTGCCGAGGGAGCCATCCAAAGTGCCAACAACGACATTCGAGACACGGAGACAACATTAACAGCGGTAAACCTGCATGAGGATTTATTTAGTTTGAACGGTAATGCCTCGTTTCCACTGAGCGGAACGGTTCGGGTCGGTACAGTCTGGCCTATTCAGGTGAGCGTTTCCACTGCAAGTCGTACCGTCAGGGGCCATGCAGGGTTTAGAAAAAATGCCTAGCGTGTCCGCCAATCAGTGGAATGTATTGTAGCTCCGCCCTAACCGAACCGTACCATTTTCTATGGCCCCACATCAGAAGCAGGACCCAGAATGGTGCGGTATGGTTCGGTTTTATGGGCCGCTTTCGTAATGGAAACACTCAAAATAGCGTACCGTACCAAACCAACCCGAACCGATCTGCTCAGTGGAAACGAGGCATAAGATTACCCAAGAACAGAGATAACAGAAGAACATAGTCTTCGGTAATTGGCCAAAAGGTTAACTAGAACCTTCAGGGCCCCAGTGCAAGAAACCATGAGGGACCTCCCTGGCCCCCGACCGGGGCCCTTCCCACTGATCCCGGGGCCCTTTACTCCCATCGTGGGACCTTTTATTACTGTCTCACAGCGGGCCACCTTCCTGCCGTCTTGGGGTCCCCCCACAGCTGCGGGGCGCTAGAGCCCAAGTGCAAGTGCAACCTTTGCGACCTTGGTAGTTCCGCCACTGGTTTCAGTAGTATTTTTATTTTTGTTGTTTTATTTTTTTTATTATTCTTTAACATTTTGTTTCTATTTTATTTTAAAAAAAAAATCACAATTTTATTTTTTATTTATTTTTTACATATTTTTTAGGACCCCCGTTGGGGGGGGGGGGGCTTTGGTGAAATATCAAAGGTCTAAACAGACCCCTGATGTCTCAATTTTTAGACAGAGAGAGGTACAGATTCATCAGTCTATTTCTCTGGAGCCTCAGCTGCACAGAATGAATGAACAGGAATAGCCCTGTACAGAGCTTCCCGTTCATTTATAAACTGAGGCATAGTAAGCACACTTTACTATGCCCCAGCTTTGGTTAAAAACATTTAATAAAAAGGTATGCATCACTGACGCATTAAAGCGGAGGTTCACCCTAAAAACATGTATATAACATTACATTCTGCATACTTCCAACATTTACAGTATGTTTTTTTGCTGTACATACCGTATTATTGCTATTTTCCACCCGGCTTCCGGGGGCTCACTCCCGCGGGAGTAGGCGTTCCTATGCAGAGGCGCAGTGTCATGTGGGACTTCGCCCAGATGATTGACATCTTGAGAAAAACTTCCCCCCGGCGGATAAGGCGCGTCACGAGTTTCCGAAAGTAGCCGAACTGCGAGTCGGCTCTATACGGCACTATGCGGCGCCTGCGCACTGACTAGGAGCCGTGTAGAGCTGACTGCGCAGTTCGGCTACTTTCGGAAACTCGTGACGCGCCTTATCCGCCGAGGGGAAGTTTTTCTCAAGACGGAAAATAGCAATAATACGGTATGTACAGCAAAAAATAAATAAAAAAAACAAACAGCATACTGTAAATGTTGGAAGTATGCAGAATGTAATGTTATATACATGTTTTTAGGGTGAACCTCCGCTTTAAGACAAGGAAGGGGCCGGTAAATGACACATTTACCGCCTCCTTCCCCACTCTACATCCTGATAGTGTCCCCCGCAGCAGCCGGCGGGAAGTGGGAGGGGGAAACCCAGCATGTGCAGTGGGAGGGCAAGGGAAGCACACAGAAGCCCAAGACAGCAAAACAGGGATAGGGAGGTGGCGGGAAGGGAAATAAAGGGAACCATTTCTATTCCATGATTTGTACACTCCTTGCACAAACTAGTCAGCTTATTTCAAGCAACCAATCAGAATTACATTTTTCCACTTATACGGTTAAACTTAAATTCTGATTGGATACCATCACCTTAGCATTGCTCTGTGGTGACTGTCTTTGTAAATTCCCTGTCAATTAGAATGGATCTTCTGTATCGTCACTTTAGATCCAGTCAGAGACCTTAAGCACTGAGAGTCGTCTGAACGAGGCCATGGATCGAGTGAACCATCTGGATAAACAAATCGATGCCCTTAAAGTGAAGCGGGCAGGGAACAGCTTGGCAGGTACTCGAGCAGAGGAGACGGCAAACGGGGCACTCGATAAAGCCAACGAGGCAAAGAAGGTGAGATGTGCGTTGGGCCTATGGGAGTACTCCATTGATCCATCATTTTTGGATTTTCTAGACTTCTTGTCAACTGGCTACATTTCAAATGGGTCACCCCCTACAAAATGAACATTCAAGTATAGACAAGGACTTGTGCGCTCCGATCTTGGGGACTCCAATGTTGAGTGCTTCTGGCCATAGTTCCTGGCATTGTCCCTGTCTACCTTGAAGCTTAAAGTGGTTGTAAACCCAGATTTATTTATTTTTTTAATAAAAACCTGCAAGACAAAGGCATAATGAGCTAGTATGACTAGCATACTAGCTCATTATGAATTACTTACCTTGAATCGAATCCCTGAAAGCCGTCCTCGTCTCCCCCTCCAGCCGCAGACATCTCTCCGAAAGGTTACTTCTGGGTATTGTCGCCCTGACGCTGTGATTGGCCGGAGCGGCGATGACGTCACTCCGCGCATGCTCGCGGGAGCCGTCAAAGCCGGCATTATTATTCATAAACCCGGCATTTTCAGTGCGCCTGCGCCGATGTCTACGGCGCGCATGCACCGTAGACATCGGTGTATTCTTCTTGGCAAATATCTCCTAAACCGTGTAGGTTTAGGACAGGGGTCTCCAAACTTTCGGAACAGAGGGCCAGTTTATTATCCTTCAGACTTTAGGGGGGCCGCACTGTGGCCAGCGGGAATAGAATATTTTTCTGGCATCAGTGGAAGTAAACCATGCCCCATCTTGGGTATTAGGGGTAGGAATAGTACCCCACTGTCTGTGGGAGAAATGGCACCCTATTTTTGGTATCAGAGGGCAGAATAATGTCTCATATCAGTGGGATGAAGTGTGCCCAAAGGGCCAGATAAAGGCAGGCAAAGGGCCACATCTGGCCCCCGGGCCGCAGTTTGGAGACCCCTGGTTTAGGAGATATTGCAAACACCTACAGGTAAGCCTTAAAGCGGAGCTCCACCCTAAAGTTGAACTCCCGCTGATCGGAACCCTCCCCCCCCCTCCGGTGTCACACTTGACACCTTTCAGGGGGAGGGGGATGCAGATACCTGTCTAAAGACAGGTATTTGCACCCACTTCCGGCCACACAGTCTCGGGTAAACTGCGGGCATGACGTCACCTCCTGTCCCCCCTCCCGTTGTGTTCTGGGAACACTCGGCTCCCAGCACACAGCGGGAGCCAATCGGCAGGCGTAGCTCGAATCGCGAATGCGCCGTAGGGAACCGGGCAGTGATGCCGGAGCGCTCCACTTCCTGGTTCCCTCACTGAGGATGGCGGGGGGGGGCAGCAGAGTGGCGAGCGATCGCTCGTCTTCTGCTGCGGACGGCGCTGAACTCCAGGACAGGTAAGTGTCCTAATATTAAAAGTCAGCAGCTGCAGTATTTGTAGCTGCTGGCTTTTAATATTTTTTTTTTTCAGCGGACATCCGCTTTAATCTTACCTGTAGGTGTAACTTCCCCCAGAGGGTTTACAACCACTTTAAAGTGGTTTTAAACCTCAGACACGAAATATGAACAAAGCATATCCCTCTATAGTGTGCACCTGTCCCAGTCTCTGTTTACATATGAACAGCAGGGTCCGATTTCAGGTTGAATTTTTTGCTGAATTTGCACCTGAAACGAACCAAAGGACGCACAGCGTTTTTCTGCAAAATGCACCAGACCCGCTGCATAGATATGTGAAACGGCTCCATAGAGAGCTGGTCAAAAGCTCCCGTTATTGCGAATTGGATGCAGAGATCCCGCATCCAATTCGCAATGGTGTGAACCCAGCCTCAATTAGGAGCTCGAATGCCGCGTACAGACGATCGGACATTCCGACATCAAAACCGTGGATTTTTTTTTGGCTCAAACTTGTGTCGCATACACACGGTCACACGAATGTTGTGGGAAATTCCGAACGTCGAGATTGCGGTCACGTACAACACTACGACGAGCCGAGAAAAATGAAGTTCAATGATTCCGAGCATGCGTAGGATTTTTGTGCGTCGGAAATTGGCTTACAGACGATCCGAATTTCAGACAAGAACTTTTGTTGTCGGAAAAATTGAGAACCAGCTCTCAAACATTTGTTGTCGGAAATTTCCGACAGCAAATGTCCGATGGAGCTGACACACGGTCGGATTTTCCGACAACAAGCTCACATCGAACATTTGCTGTCGGAAAATTCCGACCGTGTGTACGCGGCATAAGTGTCGCTTTTGTCTGCTGCTTCCTTCCTCTGGTATCAGCATGAATCACTTATGACAAGTTTTCCTGACACCAAGAGAAAAAGGGTGACCGGGGAGGGAGCTCCAGTTGATTGACAGCCTCAGCTCTGTTCCTGTGTGAAGGGGGTGTGTCCCTTCTCTCCAATCAGCTGTCAGAGCTCTCCTCACTGAGCTCTGCAGTGTGTACCTTCACCTCTCCGCCCCCTTTTTTTTTTACTCTCAGACAAGCTTTATATTTTAGCGCTTTGAACAGAGGAAGAGAAGAGAGGACTGCGGATAAGCAGGTACAACCTTTGTCAGAGGATTTGTTTCATCTCTGTGTATCATCTAAGGCCAGTCTGGGTATATATAAGCGTTTACAACCACTTTGGGGGTTCCTGCTGAGTTGAGATGTTCCTACTCTTGCTGTTGCATTTAAAATTGTTGTCCTTGATTATATGCATATACACGACCTTTGTATTCTTTTAGGTGCTGGAAGGACAGCTTGGAGATAAATATAAAATGGTACGGAACTTTGCTGAACACAAAGCCAAAAACATAAAGGATGCCAAGAATAAGGCAGACCAGCTAAGGGAGGAAGCAAAGCAGCTTCTAGGCAATGCTCAAGACAAGCTGAAGAAGCTTCAAGGTAAGTTTCATCAAAATAGTTCTCCTGCTTCTATTAGAGACTATTGATCCCTTTTACCACTTCCTGGGTGCACCAGGACCCGAAGCTACATATTTTAGGCCTGGATTCAGAAAGAAGTTACGACGGCGTATCTCCAGATACGCCGTCGTAACTCCGAATGCGGGCCGTCGCAACTCGGCGCCTGATTCATAGAATCAGATACGCCTCAGGCCGCGTACACACGGTCGGACAAAACCGATGAGAATGGACCGAGGTTCAGTTTCATTGGTCCAAACCGACCGTGTGTATAGCCCATCGGTCTGTTGTCCTTCGGTACAAAATTTTAAAACATGCTTTAAAATCGAACCGATGGACCGCTGACCGATCAGGCCAAACCGATGGTTAGTACACAAAAGCATCGGTTCAAAACCCGCGCATGCTCAGAATCAAGTCGACGCATGCTTGGAAGCATTGAACTTCGTTTTTTTCAGCACGTCGTGTGTTTTACGTCACCGCGTTCTGACCAGATTGGTTTTTGAACTGATAGTGTGTACACACATCAGACCATCAGGCCACTTCAGCGGTGGACCGATGAAAACGGTCCGTCGGACCATTCTCATCGGATGAACCTGTCGTGTGTACAGGGCCTTACAGTTGCCTAGATACGAGCGGCGTAAGTCTCTTACGCTGTCGTATCTTAGTTGCATATTTACGCTGGCCTCTAGGTGGCGCTTCCGTACATTTACGCGTTGAATATGGTAATGAGCTAGATACGCCGATTCAGAAACGTACGTGCGCCCGGCGCATTTTTTTAAGTCGTTTACGTAAGGCTTTTTTCAGCGTATAGTTACCCCTGCTCTATAAAGCGTAGCCAATGTTAGGTATGGAAGTCGGGCCAGCGTCGAATTTTGTGTCGTTTACGTAAGTTGTACGTGAATAGGGCTGTGCGTAAGTTACGTTCACGTCAAAACCAATGAGGCTTTGCGGCGTAATTTGAAACATGCGCACTGGGATACGTCCACAGACGGCGCATGCGCCGTTAGTAAAAAAAACGTCATTTACGTGGGGTCACCATTCATTAACATACAACACGCCCACTGCCTGGATAATTTGTATTACGCGGGCTTACGCCGGACCACATACGATACGCCGCCGTAACTTAGGGCGCAGGTTCTTTCTGAATACAGAACCTGCCTCACTAAGTTACGGCGGCGTAGCGTATCTGAGATACGCCTGCACAAAGTTACGCCGGGCTTTCTGAATCTGGGCCTTTGTCTGCAGGGCCTCCTAGTAAAATTTGGTACTGTACCCCATTCAGTCCTCTACAATGACAGTTTATGAGTTTGTTATACTGTATAAAATGTTTTTCTCAACCAGGGTTCCCCCCCCAGAGGTTGCTAGAGGTTCCTTCAGCAATGAGCAATTTCTGCCTCACAGATAAGCTTCCACTGACACCACTGATCTTTTTAGCTATCAGAAGGGGATTCATTCTTCCCAATGACCACAAGTGTAAGGAGCGTTCTTCCCACCGACCATCACACTACTGTACCATGAGTTGTAGTTCTAGTCATAGCCCAAGCTAGCAACACTAGCAACTACTGTAAGCTTTCAGATAAAGCATAATTGCTAGGTTTAATTTTTGTTCTCGTCTTGGTAAATCTGGGAGAAATAAGTTTGTTGAAGAACAGCACTAACTATCTCCTAATTGTGATTCTACTTGCAGATTTGGAAGCGTCCTATGAGAAAAATGAAGTTATTCTGCAAGATAAAGCAAAGCAGCTGGAAGGGCTTGAAGAGAAAATGAAGGATATCCTCAACGCCATCAACCAACAAATCCAGATTTATAACACGTGCCAGTAAAGAAGCATCACTGACTCCTCGTTTTATTTTATATAAGGCTGTGAACCAAGCCAAGTGAACCAGCCAAAGACCTCTTCCCTATGTGCCATGTTACAGTATTAGTGTGATGAACATGCTTTAATAAACCACAATTTAATACAATCCTGATGACTGTTCCTTTATTGCAGTGGTCTCCAACCTTTCCGACCTCAGACCACTAAACTCACAATTTTGAATCCCGCGGAGCACTAACATGAATTTTACATGCCTTATACACACAATGCTCTGGCTCTCTTCCCCCCCTCCCCCTGGATCACACTGCTGCCTTATACACACAATGCTCTGGCTCTCTTCCCCCCTCCCCCTGGATCACACTGCTGCCGTATACACACAATGCTCTGGCTCTCTGCCCCCCTCCCTCTGGACCACACTGCTGCCTTATACACACAATGCTCTGGCTCTCTTCCCCCCTCCCCCTGGATCACACTGCTGCCTTATACACACAATGCTCTGGCTCTCTGCCCCCCTCCCCCTGGACCACACTGCTGCCTTATACACACAATGCTCTGGCTCTCTGCCCCCCTCTCCCTGGATAACACTGCTGCCTTATACACACAATGCTCCGGCTCTCTGCCCCCCTCCCCCTGGATCACACTGCTGTCTTTTACACACAATGCTCCGGCTCTCTGCTCCCTCGCTCTGGATCACACTGCTGCCAAATACACACAATGCTCTGGCTCTCTTTCCCCCTCCCTCTGGATCACACTGCTGCCTTATACACACAATGCTCTGGCTCTCTGCCCCCTCCCCTTGGATCACACTGCTGCCTAATACACACAATGCTCTGGCTCTCTTCCCCCCTCCCCCTGGATCACACTGCTGCCTAATACACACAATGCTCCTGCTCTCTTCCCCCCTCCCCCTGGATCACACTGCTGCCTTATACACACAATGCTCCGGCTCTCTGCCCCCCTCTCCCTGGATAACACTGCTGCCCTATACACACAATGCTCCAGCTCTCTGCCCCCTTCCCCCTGGATCACACTGCTGTCTTATACACACAATGCTCCGTCTCTCTGCCCCCCACCCCCTGGATCACACTGCTGCCTTATACACACAATGCTCTGGCTCTCCGCCCCCTCCCCCTGGATCACACTGCTGTCTTATACACACAATGCTCCGGCTCTCTGCCCCTGAATCACACTAGTGCCTTATACACACAATGCTCCAGTTCTCTGTCCCCCTCCCCCTGGATCACACTGCTGCCTTATACACACACAATGCTCCATCTCTCTGTTCTCCTCCCCCTGCCTATACACACAATGCTCTCTGCCCCCTCTTCTTGGATCACACTGCTGCCTTATACACACAATGCCCTGGCTCTCTGCCCCCTCCCCCTGGATCACACTGCTGCCTTATACACACAATGCTCCGGCTCTCTGCCCAACTCCCCCTGGATCACACTGCTGCCTTATACACACAATCAGGGCCGCTGTTAGAAATGATGGGGCCCCGTACAGCTTACCTAAAGGGGCCCCCTTCGACCATACCGTTGACCCCACCCCTAACCCCGTTATAAAACAAAAGGCAGGTTTGTTGCTGTTTACACGTGCGTGCGGGGGCCAACATGTGCGTTCGCAATTGCGTGTAAGCAATTTGTTAATAAAATTACATTGTAGGTTTCATTTGTTTTTGTTTTTTTGCTTTCACAAGAAATTAATAACATCCCTCGTGATAGCAGAGCCATGACAGGTCCTCTTTTTTACTTTCTGCCGAATCACTGGGGCTAAAAAATTATATCTGATCATTGCTGCAGTGATGGGGGTAAAATGCAGCTCCACTGCACATGTTTACTGCTCCCCCAACTGAAGTAGCATTACAATCATCATCACAGGCAGCACAGTAAGCAGGGGCTCTATCTTTTAATCATCTTTTATTTGATTTTAAACAACAAGGAAAACAGAGATTCACGAGTACAATCCAAAGAAAAGAAAAAGGAAAAAGAAACCAAACCCGAGGGGTATTCTTCCAGTTTAACCCCCTTTGATCATATATAACAGTAATATCAATTTAATTACCCATACAAAGAAAACAAACATTTCGAAAAAAAAAAAAAAAAAACATTTCCCCATCTAATTAATCTTCATTTATAACCAGGGGGAGGAAAAACAAATTACATTTTAAATTTTCTGATCCCTGTTTCTTTCCCCTCCCTCACTCCTCAAAAGTCAGGGCTCTCACCCTGACAGTACCTTTAATATCCCGTTTCGATTCTGTCCCCTTCATGCGGGAAGCCAAAATCCCGCCATGATTGGGACATTTCCCCTGTATCTCCTTGTTTACTTTACTTAACCCCCCCCCACCCGTGCCTAACCCCTCCCCAATACCCATTAAACCCCCCAAAACAAAAAAAAAAAAAAACAAAAAAAAAAAAAAAAAAAAAAAAGCAACGCCCCTGCCTGCCTCTCCCCCCGGACCCCGCAGCAGTCATCCCACCTTCAGTCTACATCCATCAAGGCTTTCCCCTCCTCCGAATATCTGAATATGTTCCATTCCGCCCACGTTTCCAAGTAGACCCTCCGCTTCTGCCTTGAGGTCCATACTAGGTCCTCCATTCTGTTCAAGTTTTCCACTCTATTAAGCCACATCTTAATAGATGGGGCCCTTGTCTGTTTCCACAGCCCTGGAATGCAAGCCCGGGCTGCGTTCAGGAGATGGCACACCACTGTTTTCCTGTAGCGCCTCACTGATATTTCCACATCCTGAAGTATGAAAAAAGACCATTCAGTTGGTAGTTGTTCCTTACAAAATCTTTGTGTAATTTCCCGGACCCTACTCCAGTATCCTAGAATCTTAGGACAAGCCCAAAAAATATGCATGAGGGTTCCTCCTTCCCGCCCACACCTCCAACATCTGTCTGTCATGTCTGGAAAACATTTACTCAAAATCTCAGGGGTCCGATACCACTGAGACAAGATTTTATAATTCATCTCTTGTGTCTTTATACACATGGATGTTTCGAAAATATTCCCTATTATCTTAGTTTTTTGATCTTCTGTAAAAGGTCTTCCTAATTCCCGTTCCCACTTATTAAAGAAGGGTAACTGAGAATCCGCTGATGGAGTATTAAGTAACGCACTAATTCTTGAGAGGGAGTGCCGTAGAGTCCCCTGCCCGCTACAGTACCTCTCGAACATTGTCAGGGTTCGGCAGTACCTAACTGGTGGTTTTAAGGTGTCTAAAAAGTGGTACAGTTGTAGGGATCTCCAAAAGTCTAGTTGGTAAGGGGAGTCTATCCTCTCCATTTCCTGCCTGGGAATCCAAGCGCCCTCCCTCAGGAAATGCGATGCTTGGAACCACCCCTGTTCCATTAGCTTACTAAAGGGGCCGTTCAATGACCCTGGTACAAACTGCGGATTTCCCAAAATTGGGAAAAGGGGTGAATCCTCCGTCGATAGTATCCCCCGTACAAATAGCTTGTGTGCCACCCGCAAGGTAGGTCCTATCAGCGGATGTCTTTTCATTTCTGTTGGGAGAGCCCGGTAACACCATGCTGCCCGCTGTAGGATACTACCGCATTGGTCCTGCTCTAGCCCCGGCCATAATTTTTCTCCAGTGTGTCGGCTCCAATCAATAAGTCGACACAGTAATGTTGCTTGGTAATATCTAAAAATATCCGGGGCAGCAATTCCTCCGTCCCGTTTGGCCAGTGATATAGTATGAGCCTTAATTCTTGGGCGTTTATTTGCCCAAATAAACTTATTAATAAGAACCTGTACCTGCCTGAAGAAAGATCTGGGTATTGCTATCGGGAGGGTCTGAAAGAGGTACAGAAATTTGGGTAATATGCTCATTTTAATGATGCTAGATCTCCCCAGCCACGAGTGAAACCCCCTATGCCATCCATCCAGGAGGGCCCGTATTTTGGACAACAAGGGCAGAAAGTTAAGCTTAAAAACTTGTGTTAGGTCCGCCGGTATGAGGGTTCCCAAGTATGTAAGGGCAGTGTCAGACCATTTAAATTTAAATTTTGATTTCAATATCCTTAATTCTCTCCCCGGGATCGCCACTCCCATCGCTTCCGATTTATCATAATTAATCTTGAAATTTGACCATTCGCCGTACAGACCTAATTCTTGTTCCAAATTGGGGAGGGATTCACTCGGGCTGGTCAAACTAAACATCATGTCATCAGCATAGGCTGAAATTTTATATTCTGTACCTCTCAGAGACACCCCCTTGATACCTGGGTTCAGGCGGATCCTGCTCAGTAGTGGTTCAACCGTCAGGGCAAATAAGAGTGGTGACAGGGGGCAACCCTGCCTTGTCCCATTTGATAGTTTAAAAGGTGGTGACAGTATACCATTCACTCTAACCTGTGCCGTTGGTTGTGTGTAGTTGCTTATGATCCACTGCAGCATCTTTCTCCCGAACCCCATGTGCCTTAATACTGCAAACATAAATTGCCAGTTGATCCGGTCAAATGCTTTCTCTGCATCCGTACCTAAAAAGACACATGGGGTTCGGGTGGTGCCTACCAGATGGATCAAGTTCATAGTCTTGACTGTATTGTCTCGGGCTTCCCGCAACTGCACGAATCCCACCTGGTCTTTGTGGACAAGCCCTGGTATGTTCTGCTGTATCCGCCCAGCCAAGATCTTGGCAAAGAGCTTCAGGTCTTCGTTCAACAACGAAATAGGTCTATAACTTCCACATTGGGAGGGGTCCTTTCCTTCTTTAGGAATCACCGCTATCACTGCCTTTAATGACTCGTTATGGAGGGCGCCTATATCCCCTAGGCCATTAAACAAATCTACCATAAATAAACCCAATTCAGGCATAAAAGTTCTATAATATTGAGTGGTATATCCGTCTGGTCCCGGAGCCTTCCCTCCCTTCCCCTTCTTCACTACCTGCTGCAATTCCTCTATTGTAATTGGTTTTTCCATTTCCTGGCTCGTTTCTGGTGTTAAGCTTGGGATACCTGAGGTTGCTATGTAGTTACCCATCTCCGCCTGGTCCTGAGGGTTTGTTTGCAAGTTATATAGGGAGCTGTAGAAATCCCCAAACCTCCCTGCTATCTCTCTGGGCAGCACAATTTTCTCCCCCTCTATACCCTGAATCATCGGGATGTAGGTTTTGGTCTGTTGTTCTTTTAATGCACTGGCCAATTGTTTCCCACTTTTGTTACCAAATTCATAGTTCTGCCTTTTGCCGTTTTGAATTGCCCATTTGGCCTTCTGTAAAAGTACTTCTGTAATTTGTCTACGTGCCGCCCTTAGTTCGCGTTCCAGCACAGGGTTAGGATTATGCTTATGTTTTATCTCCAGCTTTGCAATTTCTGTCATAAGAGTTGTTACCCTCAGCTCCCTCTCTCTTTTTATCCTTGCCCCGTGTTTCATTAGAACCCCCCTTATTACCGCCTTGTGGGCCTCCCACACTACCCCCATATTACAATTTGGGGTCATGTTAGCCTCAAAATACCACCTCAATTCCTTCCGCACGTCCTCTAGTACAACCTCCTCCTGCAATAGACTTTCGTTCAATCTCCAAGACCCCGTCCCTCCTGACCACGAGTCTCCCAATGTATATTTTAGGACAATTGGTGCATGATCTGTCCACGTGATCTCGCCGATTACAACCTCTTTTACAGAGTGTAACTGATTATGTGGGATAAAATAATAATCTATGCGCGAATAACTCTTGTGCGGAATAGAATAAAAAGAATAGTCTCGTTCCCCTGGGTGCGTCAGTCTCCATACATCTGTCAACCGAGTCTGTTGCAGCATCTGCTGGACTCTCCTCCGGGTCCCCCCCATAACGGAAGATCCACCCGAAGATGTATCCAGCTTTGGATCGAGTGGCATATTCAGATCTCCACCCATTATCAACTGTCCTTCCTGGAAGTCTGCCAGTTTATCTAGAAACTTCCTCAGGAAACGGTCTTGGTATGTATTAGGGGAATAAAAGGTGGCCAGAGTTATTACCTTGCCACCTACATTCCCTTTCAGGGCCAAGTATTGGCCCCCCGGGTCTACCAAGGATTCTGTCAATGACCATGGAGTATTGTTAGATATTAAAATAGACACTCCTCCTCTTCTAGCCTCTGGATTTGTCGCATGGTATACCAACGGGAAGGGTCTACCTGAAAGAAAGGTGGGCCCGCCCGTCCTAAAGTGGGTCTCTTGTACCAGAGCAATATTGCATCCCCTTTTCTTCAAATCCTGTATTAAGATCCTCCTCTTTTCAGGTATGTTTAGACCCTTGGCGTTGATTGATATCACTACCAATGGATCCATGTCTGAAGCCAGGTCAGTGCCCACCAGGGGTACCTCAAGATTCTGTGTATTCCAACAACCAGGACACCAGGATGAGTCACGCCGTGAGGGTCACGGGGGAGACACACAGGTAGAGGAAGAAAAAAAAAAAAAAAAAACCCCAAAAGAAACCCCCAAACAAAAAAAAAAAAAAAAAAAAAAAAAAATAAAAAAAAAAAACAAAACAAAAAAAAGAGTATATAAAAGTAAAAAAAAAAAAAAATAAAAAAAAAAAATAAAAAACCCCGACCCACCTCCCTAATCTAAGCTGGTATCACCTAGCCGTGGGCAGGAGATCTTATACCCACCCCCCCCAGGGATACCACCAAGCCAAAGCTTTGGACACTCTTAACCCCCTAAACCCTGTGAGTGTTGGCCTAACAGGGGAAGATTGTTTGCGCACGCCTCAGTGAGGGAGCTCCCCGTCCCCACCCCGCTCCATACATCCACCCCTTCCAGTCTGAGAGAAAACAACAGAAAAAGAGAGAGAAAAAAATAAAAAATAGATAAAAAGAGGGGAAAAAAGAGAATTTTTCCCCTTCCCCCCTATCACCTCCCCTCTCCCTCAATCCCCCCCCAAAAAAAAAAGGGAGGGAGGGGGGCGAAAGGGGGAAGCCTCCCCAGACCCATAGAAACTCCAGGTAGAACTACCACATCTAGTACTAATAACAGTCACTAACTTTGCCCTGTAATGTCCTGTTAAAAAAAAAAAAAAAAAAAGAAAGAAGGGCACATACTGTGCCTCCCAGTGCCCTCCCTCCCCGGGTGCTCCCTTTCCCTAGGTTTCTCCAAATTACTACTTCACAACTTATATTCAACCTTTAACCTTGGCCCATACTTAGGCCTTACATAACCTTTATTCTCCCTACATTCGAATGGGAGTATTAATAGTTGATACTGATTGTAATTACACAATATTCAACCCCTTAATAACCCCCCAATAGTTTAATCATGGCATCCGTGAGATCCCCCCCTAATAGATCCGAATCATTTACATTTACCAATCCATCAGGATAGGCTCAGGAAGAGTTCAGGATGGGTTCATACTAAGTCTACAGTTCCAATCTTACCCCCCACCTCCCTCCCCATCTTTCTCTAATAGACTACCATCCCTAACCCCTTAAAAAGCCCCCTCCCGCCCCCCCCCCCCTAGTGTCCCTGTGCTCTTCATGTGCTTTCCTTTACAACCTAGATCCCAGGTAAACTGAATTAAACAGTGTCCAAACAGAAACAGGAATATTATTTGTATACCCCCAAAGTGGGAGTGAGGGCAGAGGAGAGCATACAAACTCAGACCCCCCCCTCCCCCATCCTATGTGTTGTAATAAGTGATCCCCCCCCCCCCCCCCATAATGAGAAGCATGGACAGCATGCACTCCTCTCTACCAACTTACTACCTCAGTGTCTAAAAAAAAAAAAAAAAAAAAAATAGATATAGCAAACAACGAAAAGAAAAAGTAAATAAATAAAACAAGCAAATAGACCACCCACCCCCCCACCCCACCCCTACTACTTACTCCGAGCCTATATCACTATTTAGGTTACTAATTTCTTAGTATAGGTCGGGGATCCCCAGGATGCCAGGAAAACAAGATCGAGAGAAAAAAAAGGGGGGTCTGCCACTCTACCAGGATTGACACAAAAAAAAAAGAAAAAAAAAAAAAAAAAAAAAAAATAAAAAAAAAAGGAGAATTATGCATATAAAAGGAGAACAGTTCACTTCTGCTTTCCTGACTTCACATCATATGTTTAGGCCTTATTATATATCATTTTTATCATGATACATCCCCGTGCACCCGGTAGTACACCCTCCCCCCGTCTCCCCAACCCACCCTCCCTCCTTGAGACCCTCCCTCCCTGTAACCCCCAAAAAAAAAAAGGAGAAAAAAAGAGAAAAACCCCCAAACAGAACAAACCCACTACTATACCTTATACCCCCCTCCCACCTTACCCCACTTACCCCAAACCCCAAAGATTACCAATGTGTTACCCTTACCTTCCCAAAAACCCTAGTTCAGGACTTGAGCATAACCACCAAAAAAAAAAAAAAAAAAACACATTTGACATGACTATATATCAATTGTCTAAATGACTATCCAAACAGGGCAAGTATATACTTTCCTCAAATTATATCGTCTATATACTTTCCTCTATCTTAAATCAATAATAAACCTGGCATTTCATTTTCATACCCTCCCTCCCCCGCTCTCTCGCTCAAAAAAAAAAAAAAAAAAAAAAAAAAGACAAATCAAAGAGAAAAAAGGCCCAGGAGAGCGGGGGGAGGGGAGGACACCCAAAAAAAAAGAAAAAAAGGAAAAAACAAAAAGTTGGTCCAGTTCTACCCCAATTTCCCCCTCCCTCCTCCTCTCAAGATTCAAAGTCACTTAACATCTACTGTTCTGGGGTTCAGTTGTAGCCAGTCGGGGACCGCAAATGGTTCCATCTCCAGGAATGTGTAAAGACCTGGGAGGTCTACCCTTGAGCGAAGCCAAAAAGATACCTGTCCTTTTTTAATGAGCACTGACATCGGGAACCTCCATCTATACGACCCTCCCCAGGCCTTCACCCTGTCTAAGACGGGACGGAGCAGCGCTCGTCTATGAAGGGTGGCATTGGATAAGTCAGGTAAAATCTTCACAGTAGTTCCCTGGAAGTCAATTGGACCGGCCTCCCATGCCCTCCGAAGGATTGCCTCCCTATGTGGAAAATAATGTAGTCTACAAATTACATCCCGCGGGCGTCTACTGTCCTTTGATTTAGGGCCGAGGGCCCTATGCACTCTGTCCATCTCATAATTTACTAAGGTAGAATCGTTCATCAAGTTCTGCAAAATCCCCTTAATAATTTCTTGTAGGTCCTCCTGGTCTGCCGGTTCTGGAACACCCCGAACCCGTATGTTGTTGCGTCGATTCCTATCCTGGAGCTCTTCCAATTGCAGTTGGAGAGAGATCGACACATCCCTGTGCATATCTCTCTCACTCTCTAGCAGCCCCACCCGTGTCTCCAGGGCCTTCAGCCCGGTCTCTCCCACCGATGTACGGGCCTCTAGCTCTTTTATTTCACCCCGGACTTGTTCAAAGTCCCTAGTATGTGCCTCTTCCACTTTAATAATCAAGTCAGTAATATCGGCCCTGGTAGGGAGTGCTTGAATCAAGGTCTTCAAAACATCAATCTCACTCTTCAGCCCCCCACCCTCCCGGGGGGGGAGGGGTGCCGAGGCCCCCGGTGAGACCGCCGAAGAACGAGGACTCAGTGGCGGAACCTGTAGAACCTCCATATCTGATCTAATGGACATTTGATACTGAGGTACAGTCCTGTTGAGGGCACCAGTTATCAGCCCCTTACCGTCCAGTACCCCGCTCTTACCTTCGGGGAGGCGACCCCCCCAGCAGGGGCTCTATCATGGCTGTATGTGACATGGCTGTTTGCTGACTTTGTTAACTTATGGCTGTACTGTATATAACAGACTGTAACACAGCACAGCCATAACAAAGTCAGCAGCCATGAGACACAGAGCCAGGATAGAGCCCCTACTTACATAACTGTGCTGCCTGTAAAGACTATTGTAATGCTAATGATAACCTGCTGAGTTCTATTCTAAGGACACAGTGAGGACTCTATGCTTTATTATTTACTCACTGTGTCCACTGCAGCCAGGCTCTCCTTCATGTCAGCCTCCTTGCATCTCAGCACCTGAGAACGGAATCATAATATCACTCCGCCGGCCAGAACTAATTGAGTGAGTAGTGACTGCTGCATATCCATCCGCTCCCGAAAATGAAGAAATAGTCCCTTCTCTGTGCGCACCTGGGCCCCTCTGTTGATGCTGATGGGGCCCAGAAAAATGGTATAACCCCGCTCCATAACACAAGTAGGAGCGGGGGAGAAGTTTACCAAGCTTTATTTTTTTGTTTTTTATTTAATGTAGCAATGAGCTGTAATGCTGGCCGGGCCCCTCTATGCAGCTGATAGGGCCGGGCCCCGTACACCAGGGCTGGCTGTACTGCCCTATCAGCGGCCCTGCACACAATGCTCCGGTTCTCTGTCCTCCTCCTGGATTACACTGCTGCCTTATACACACAATGCTCTGGCTCCCTTTCAAAACTTTATTAAACTCCTCTGGGGGTCCAGCAGGACTCCAAAGTTGCTGGCGAGCAGACTCTAGGACTGAAAACCACCCAATCACATTATAATACATCTCCATAAGGTTCAGCGCTCCTACATCACAAAGATTACACCACTTTCACCTACAGGTAAGCCTAGATTAAGGCTTACCTGTAGGTGCTGGAAATATCTCCTAAACCTACACGGTTTAGGAGAGATTTACAATTTCCTCGTACGGCGATTTCTTCTGCGCATGCGCCGGTGTATTCGGGGCATGCGCACTCTAGAAAGGGCACACTGTGCCATTTCTGAATGGCGGCTCCCGCGCGCAATGCACGGGAGTGACGCCACGTGACTCCGGCCTGTCACAGAACCGGAGTCTGTGGCCCCCGGAAGCAAGAGGGTGAAAGATGGACACTTCCAGCCAGCGAGGCTTCGGTTTCAGGTAAGTGACACATAATGGGCTACTATGCGATGCAATTGCATAGTAGCCTATTATGTTTTACCTTTGCAGGGAAAAAAAGAGGAAGTAATACCCATCAGGGTTTACTTCCTCTTTAAGGGGTAGAGGAACAGGTTATATTACCTACTCTATCCCCCCATTTAGGCCTGCTCTGGTGTCCCATGAATACGTTTTTAGAGTCCCATGAATACGTTTTTATAACGAAACATGTCGGGGTATTGCCATACAGTCTAATTTTACTAGTGAGTGCTGCGTTTTTGGATGCAGAGTGCGTTTGAAGTTTTTTTATTTAAGTGGATGTGCAGCTGCATCTGACAGAAGTCCATGGCACCGTGAGTAGGAGAATTGGTTTCACTTTTTCTCGCTGATCGGGGGTCCGCCGTGACCGCTTCTCACCATTTTGACGTTTGAAGGAGTTTCTTGATGTGATATTCTGCTGTTTTACAAGATTTTGTTTGTGAGTGCACTGTTTGAAGTTTTATTTTGGTGTGCTATTAAACCTTTGATGGTATCACACTATTTGCACTTCTTTTGTCTCTCTCTGACATATATGTGGAACTGATTGGATGTCATATTTGGATTACATCTTTATTGACGGGAACAACTACATCTGATAAGGTTTTTTGTGCCAAAACACGAGAGTGTGAGGCATACCTATCCGGTGAGTGTCCATTTGATGGGGGAGGAATCACTGAGCACTGTCGGGTGTGGTGGAAGTTTTTGAAAAAAATTTGAAGATCGCAGGATCCTTATACACATGAACTTTGCTTTGTTTGGCCACATTCTAAATTTTTTAAAGACTGTCTCTTGCACTTTCAGTGCGTTCACTTCACGTTTAAGTCAATCACGGGTGTTTATTATTACAGTCACAGTTTAGTGTTTATTTCTTAAACTGGATATATTTTGTTTATTATCACTGTATATCATTACATATGGGTTGTAGTAATGTATTTTATATAGTCAAATATTCACAGTTATTTGATAGCGCTGTTTTAATTTGTTGACACTCCTTAGAGAGTTTCATCATCTTACATTCTTTTTGTTCACTTATTATCTTCTAAACAGCAGCTAGGCATCATCCACTCCTCCATAGGCGCAACGGTGGGCGACTTTTTAGGGCGCATTCTATAGATCACCCATTGTTACTAATTGCATAGTAGCCTATTATGTTTTACCTTTGCAGGGAAAAAAAGAGGAAGTAATACCCATCAGGGTTTACTTCCTCTTTAAGGGGTAGAGGAACAGGTTATATTACCTACTCTATCCCCCCATTTAGGCCTGCTCTGGTGCTGCATTCATCTTCCCAAAGCCTCCATCTGTGAGCGGTCCCTTGTGTCCTTATGTACAATGCAGGGTCATTAATCCTGCATTGTACATGGAGGGGGCAAGTGTGTGACCGTGACTGGGAGCTACATAGAGAGAAGACTTTGTGGAATTCATCACCCTGATGGAGGGAGGAATAAGGTAAGTGTCACTCCTTATCACTGCACCCCTAGACATAATTAGCATTTAACACTTGCAGTGTGTGTGGGGGGCTATTTTTTATGTCGTGCCCTTATTTGGGCTTTAAAGTGATTGTAAAGGCAGAAGGTTTTTACCTGAGCCCTCTCTTGATCCAACGACGTGCGCAAGTGCCGAAGCTGCAGATATTGGCTCCCGCTGCTGTCAATCAGAGCCAGTAATGAATGCCCCCAGTTGCAGGAGGAGAAGCCAGGAGCGCCGGTGGAGGACACCAGAAGAGGAGGATCAGGCTGCTCTGTGAAAAACCATTAGAGCAGGTAAGTATAACCTTTAATATTAATTTAAAGTGTTAGTAAACCCACAACTCTGCATTCGCTATATCTGGTCCCCCACAGTACACAGAACATGGAAATGGAATTATTTTAGTAAATATAAACTGCTAAACACCTTTTCTCATCAGCAGTATATAGCAGTCTTGTGACTTCTATCAGTGTCTGAGTAAAGCTTGTAGGAGGAGTTTTCATTCTACAACTGACTGTTCTCTCAGGATGCAGGACCCCAGACCCTCTTTCTGGACAGTGCTGATTGGCCCTGTGCTGGTCACATGCACCCTCCCAGAAAAAAAAACTCTCTAGCAATACACACCAAACTGAGCATGTGCAGCTTGTCCCCTGGTGTATATAGGTTAGAGTGGCTTAAAGCGGTAGTTCCCCCTCAAAAATTTTTTTACCCTTAGATTGATGCTCATTTTGTCTAGGGGAATCGGCTAGTTTTTTTAAAATCGAAGCAGTACTTACCGTTGTAGAGAGCGATCTTCTCCGCCACTTCCGGGTATGGTCTTCGGGTATGGGCGTTCCTTCTTGATTGACAGGCTTCCGATGGTCGCATACATCGCGTCACGATTTTCCGAAAGTAGCCGAACGTCGGTGCGCAGGCGCCGTATAGAGCCGCGCCGACGTTCGGCTTCTTTCGGCTACTCGTGACGCGATAGATGCGACCGTCGGAAGCCTGTCGGAAGCCTGTCAATCAAGAAGGAACGCCCATACCCGAAGACCCATACCCGGAAGCGGGGGAGAAGATCGCTCTCTACAACGGTAAGTACAGCTTCGATTTTAAAACAACTAGCCGATTCCCCTAGACAAAATGAGCATCAATCTAAGGGTAAAAAAAATTTGAGGGGGAACTACCGCTCAACCAAAATACTGTCAGAATTCATCAAGGATGTACGAACGTTTGTCACACTCATCCAATGATTAAATGGACACCATCATATGTTTATCTTATGCCTAGTACACACGATCGATTTTCCCGATGGCCAAAAGACCGCCGGGAAAACCGAGGGGAAGACCGAGAACTGGCTCCGTCCCTTTTCCCCTTGTACACACGGCCGGTTTTACCGACAGGAAAACTGCTGAGCTTTGGTCGGGAAAACCGACCGTGTGTATGCTCCCATAGGAAAACTGCGGGGAAAAAACGCTGCAATTCGCGGCGAGAAAAAAGAGAACATGTTCTCATTTTTTAAACCGCAGTTTTCCTGTCGGGAAAACTGCTAAGGAGCATAAACACGCCCGTTTTTTCCGGCCAAAGGAAAACACGGCAGTTTTCCAGACGGGAAAAACAATCGTGTGTACTAGGCATTACTTTTTTCTTGTTTTCTTGTTCCAGGTTCAGGATCATTAAAAAATGCTTCCCTACCCCTCAGGAGCCAAAGGGGTAGGGAAGCATCTTTTAACGATCATGGACCTGTTCAAAAATTATTCACGCATTATCTCCACTATTTTACATCTACTCTACATGAAGAAACAAAACACAGTGAAAAAAAGAAGTAAGATAAACGTATGATGGGGTCCATTTAATCATTGGATGGGTGTGACAAACGTTCGTACATCCTTGATGAATTCTGACAGTATTTTGGTTGTTAAAGGTGTTGCAAAGGTTTGTTTTTTATTTTCTAAATAGGTTACATTAAGCTACTGCATTGTTGGTTCACTTACCTTTTCCTTTCATTTCCCTTCTAAATGTTTTTTGTCTTTGTCTGAATTTTTCACTTCCTGTTCCTCCTCAGTAAGGTGTTCTAAATGACTTTCCACCGCTCGGAAGAAGAAGAAGGGAATTGAGAAATTCAAACAAAGAAAAAAAAAATTTAGACGGGAAATGGAAGGAAAAGGTAAGTGACCCAACAATGCACTAGCTTAAAGGAACCAATTTAGAAAATAAAAGACAAACCTTTACAACCCTTTTAAGCCACTCTAACCTGTATACACCATCAGCACTGCCTCCTATTGTAGTATCTCCCTCTGTGTGTGATTTATAAAAGTAAATGCTGCAAATACCTAATTTCACTGCCGAGATTACAATCACATGACCGGCCAGCTTTCTCCTTTCCTCCTCTGAGAGATGCAGTGGGCGGGGCTGAGATTCCCCTGCTGATGTCCGTCTGGAGGGGAGGAGGAGAGAGCTGCCTGGTGATGTGATCGCAATCTCGGCTCTTAACCCCCCTGGCGGTATTCCCGAGCGTGACTCGGGGTGGGTTTTTCATGTTACGATCGGGCTAGATATGCAGAGGCTAGATATGCAGAGCCTGCAGCGTGCGCTGGCTTACCTTGTCCTGGATCCAGCGATGTCACCGCGCTGTGTGAGTGAGTGGGACCTCGCTCGATTCACACAGCGTCCTCCTGTGCCGCCGATCTCCGTTCCCTGCGACGTTACGACGCACGGGAGCGGAGATCGGCACCAAATTCAAAAAGGTAAACAAACACTATACATACAGTATACTGTAATCTTATAGATTACAGTACTGTATGTAAAAAACACACCCCCTTGTCCCTAGTGGTCTGCCCAGTGTCCTACATGTTCTTTTATATAATAAAAAAACTGTTCTTTCTCCCTGCAAACTGTAGATTGTCCATAGCAACCAAAAGTGTCCCTTTATGTCAAAAATAGTTTTAGATCAGCTAAAAAACAGCGATAATAAATTATAATCACTTGCAGAATTGTGCGATAGCGATTTGTGGGAAAATTCGTCATAAAAAAAATAAAATAATGACAGCGACAATTTTGCAACTGAGAAAATGTCAGTGATTTTGATTTGATTACATTATTGAATATTTTTTATTATAATTATATTATTATTTGTTATAATTATTTATAATTATTTATTATATTATAATTTATAATTTTGTTTTTAAAAAAATGTCATACCCGGGATGCCTATTAGATTCTTGTTTGGTCAGATTTAAGTGAGTTATTCCTAAGAATTACAGGCCTACAGTATTAAATGCCAAATTTCCTTGCAAATAATTGTACCGCTTTCGGTACGTAATTCCAGACAGAATCATACCGCCAGGGAGGTTAAATAAGGTATTTACAGCATTTATAAATCATTCACAGAGGGGGACACTGCAATAGGAGGCAGTGCTGATGGTGTATACAGGTTAGTGTTATGAAAGCAGCAGGAGGGGGAGGGGCGGCTCACACACAGACAGAGAGGGGAGGGGGAGGAGGACACAAGAGCAGAGAGGCAAGCAGAGAGCGGGCTGCTGATGACAGAGGCACGTAAACTGACCCCGGTGTCAGGGCTCAGCAGCCATGCTACACCGTGATCAGTTTACAGAGGGGTGGGGAGAAACTGGCAGGATCAGCCAGGTTTTTTAGGTGTTACAGGGGGCCAAATGACACAGGACAAGCACTGTGTCATATAACATGCTTTGAAGGAGCAGGATCCATTTTTTCTAGGGGCCATAACGCAGTATTTTTCTGAAATAGGAAAAATTACACATTATGGCCACTAGATGGAGCTGAAGATCATAGAAGAAATCACTGTAATCACTGCAAGGGGTTGTAAAGATACAATTTTTTTTCCCTAAATATCTTCCTTTACCTTAGTGCAGTCCTCCTTCACTTACCTCATCCTTCCATTTTGCTTTTAAAGGTCCTTATTTCTTCATTTGTCCCTCATTTTGATCTGATCTATAGAGTTGTATATAAAATGCACTTTTAACTATCAAAAAGTGTTTTCCAGTGCTAAACCTGTCATCTGATTTCTAAATTGCTGATTTGTAAATGATAAAAGCCAATATAAAGGAATAGTAGTAGTAAATAAAGCACTTGTAGGTTTAACCACTTGCCGCCCGCCAATGACAAATCGACGTCGGCAAAGTGGTTGTAGAATCCTGACAGGACGTCCTCAGGATTCTCAGCCGCTGCGCGCCCCCGGGGGCGCGCATCGCGGCGATCGTTGTTGCAGGGTGTCAGTCTGACACCCCGCAACACCGATCTCGGTAAAGAGTCTCTCACGGAGACTCTTTACCACGTGATCAGCCGTGTCCAACCACGGCTGATCACGATGTAAACAGGACGAGCCGTTGATGGCTCTTCCTCACTCGCGTCTGACAGACGCGAGTAGAGGAGACCCGATCGGCGGCTCTCCTGACAGGGGGGGTTCGCGCTGATTGTTTATCAGCGCAGCCCCCCCTCGGATCGCCACATGGACCACCAGGGAAGCCCACCCTGGACCACCAGGGAAGGGCAACAAAAAAAAAGTATTGGAAAAAAAAAAAAGTATTGAAAAAAATAATAAAAAAGTCTGAAAAAAAAAGCAATAAAAAAGATGCCAATCTCAGTGCCCATAAATGGGCACTGACTGGCAACATGTGTAAATCAGTGCCGCCCACAGTGTCCATCAGTGCCACACCACAGTGTCCATCAGTGCCACCCCACAGTGTCCATCAGTGCCACCCCACAGTGCCCATCCATGCCCAGTGCCCATCTGTGCCACCCATAATCATCCATCAGTGCCGCCCATGAGTGCCCATCTGTGCCGCCTATGAGTGCCCAGTGCTGCCCATGAGTGCCCATCAGTGCCGCCCATGAGTGCCCATCAGTGCCGCCTATGTGTGCCCATCAGTGCCGCCTATGTGTGCCCATCAGTGCCGCCTATGTGTGCCCATCAGTGCCGCATACCAGCGCCGCCAATCAGTGCCACCTCATCTGTGCCTGTCAGTACTACCTCATCGATGTCCATCAGTGCCATCTCATCAGTGCCGCCATATCAGTGCCCGTAATTGAAAGAGAAATCTTACTTATTTACAAAAAAATTAACAGAAAAAAATAAAAACTTAATTTTTTTTCCAAATTTTCAGTCTTTTTTTAGTTGTTGCGCAAAAAAAAAAAAAAATCGCAGAGGTGATCAAATACCACCAAAAGAAAGCTCTATTTGTGGGGAAAAAAAGGACGCCAATTTTGTTTGGGTACAGTGTAGCACGACCGCGCAATTGCCATTCAAAGTGCGACAGTGCTGAAAGCTAAAAATTGGCTTGGGCGGGAAGGTGCGTAAGTGCCCGGTATGGAAGTGGTTAAACAATCTTGTTTTTTTTTTACAATTCTCCTTTAAGTGGGTGTGGCAAGGGGTGTGTCCTATGCCTGCATGCTTTTGCTGATAGGTGTCCCTCATTCCTATCTCAAAAAGTTGGGAGGTATGTAAATATATATATATATATATATATATATATATATATATATATATATATATATATATGTGTGTATATGTATGTATATATATATATATATCTTGTATAATTGGCTCACTGATTTTCCCAGATGTTTGCACTAGGATACAAATTATTATTTTGTATTATTTATTTATTTTTATTATTATTATTTATTATTATTATTATTTTTTATTTGCTCTTTTTTTCCCCACAAAAGTGGAGTCACCCTTTAAATGCCCCCAAAAGAAAGCTCTATGTGTGCGGGGGGAAAAAATGATAAAAACGTTGTTTTGGTACAGTGTTGCATGATGACCGCGCAATTGTCATTCGAAGTGCGACAGCGCAGAAAGCTAAAAATTGGCCTGGGCAGGAAGGTGGTTAAAAAAAAATTAACCAAAGTACAAAAAAAAATCCAGGGGTGGGTAGTGATAAATTGGAGGAATTATCGCCTAAATAAAAAAGGTGTCTTCAAATACAGCAGGTCACAGACCGACATTTTCTTGTAGACCATCGGCCATATAGCCACCACGTGACCCACTGACGGAACGCTAGAGCGCCCTACGTACGCCGCCATTTTCTTGTAGACCATTGCAGGGCTGAGGTAACGTCAGGTCCCCCACGTGACCCCCGCTGACAGAAGGCACACACACACACAGGCTTTGCCGTCTCCGCCCCCGCCTCACGTGACTACCCGAGGAGCTCCCCCTTGGTCACGTGCTCGGAGACTGGAAGCTTCAGGAAGTACGTCCAGAAGGAGGTCTGTGGATGTTCTCAGGGCCCCGTTGGGGGAGGGGGGAAACCCGACCGAGCGGTGAGAGGAGGAGGCGGAGGAGGACTGTACGAGGCTCCCGAGGCGGAGAAGACGAGAGGGGGGGAGAGGCTGGACTCGTCTCCAGCGGAGGCCTCCCGCGGTTTCTGAAGAAGGCCGGAGAGGGTGAGTCAGCGGGGGCGAGTCCCTGTATGAGGGGGGGAACCAAATGTGTCCGGACCGGCGGGGGAGGGAGCAGAGAGGGGGGAGGACTGAGGGGGAGCGGAGCCCTGACATCCGGTGGGGGAGCTTTATTTGTAAACAACACAGATCAGCCGGAACATTGTGACAGGTGGAGGAACACGGATCGTCTCATTACAAAGGAGAGTGGGCGGGATGTATGAGGCAACAAGTGAGCGTGTTGTCCCTGAAGTTGATGTTGTGTATGGGGGGGGTGGGGTGGGTGGTGTGTAGCCGCAGACCGGTCCTGGTGTCCATGGTGACCCCCTGTCCTCAGCCAGAGGCGCCTACAATGGGCACGTGAGGATCAGAACCGGACCACGGAGCAAGGTGACCCGTTCTGAAGAATCCAAGAATGGATTGAGGAATTTGTGGTGTTGACTTGGCCTCCAAGATCTTTAGATCTCAATCCAAATTGAGCATTTGTGGGATGTGCTGGAAAAACAAGTCCGATCCGTGTGTGTGTGTATTTATTTATATATATATATATATTTTTAGCAGAGACCCTAGGGAAAAAAATGACGAACGTTACAATATTTTTATGTCGCAATGTATTTGCGTCTATGGACGTCCTGCAGGATTTCATGCCGGCGTGGGGCCGCGCCGCTATCGGTCATGCGGGGTGTCAGTCTGACACCCTGCATCTCCGATCTCGGTAAAGAGCCTCCGGCGGAGGCTCTTTACCGCGTGATCGGCTGTGTCCAATCACGGCTGATCACGATGTAAACAGGAAGAGCCGTTGATTGGCTCTTCCTCACTCGCGTCTGACAGACACGAGTAGAAGAGAGCCGATCGGCGGCTCTCCTGACAGGCGGGGTTCGCGCTAATTGTTTATCAGCGCAGCCCCCCCTCGGATGCCAACACTGGACCACCAGGGAGTGCCCCCCGGTGCTCAATAGAGCAAAAAAAAAAAAAAAAACACCAATAAAAATAACACAATCGATGCCAATCAGTGCCCACAAATGGGCACTGATTGGCAACATGGGCACTGGCTCAAATGATGCCCAGCAATGCTATCAATGCCACCCCTGAGTGTCCATCAGTGCCACCCAGTGTCCATCAGTGCCACCTTAGTGCCCATCTATGCCCAGTGCCCACCTATGAGTGCCCATCGGTGCCTACCAGCGCCGCCTATCGGTGCCTACCAGGCCAGCGCCGCCTCATCGGTGCCCTTCAGTGCCGCCATATCAGTGCCCATCAGCACCACCTCATCGGTGCCCTTCAGTGCCGCCATATCAGTGCCCATAATTGAAGAAAAAAACTTGCTTATTTACAAAAAAAATTAACAGAAAAAAATAAAAACGTAATTTTTTTCAAAAATGTCAGTCTTTTTTTAGTTGTTTATCAGCGCAGCCCCCCTCCCTCGGATGCCAACACTGGACCACCAGGGAGTGCCCCCCGGTGCTCAATAGAGCAAAAAACAAAAAAAAATTAACACAATCGATGCCAATCAGTGCCCACAAATGGGCACTGACTGGCAACATGGGCACTGGCTGAAATGATGCCCATCAGTGCCACCTTAGTGCCCATCACTGCCCAGTGCCCATCACTGCCGCCTATGAGTGCCCATCACTGCCGCCTATGAGTGCCCATCAATGCCCATCAGCGCTGCCTATCGGTGTCCATCAGTGCCACCTCATCGGTGCCAATCAGTGCACCATATCAGTGCCCATAATTGAAGAAGAAAACTTACTTATTTACAAAAAAAATAACAGAAAAAAATAAAAACTTTATTTTTTTCAAAATTTTGGGTCTTTTTTTAGTTGTTGCGCAAAAAATAAAAAATCGCAGAGGTGATCAAATACCACCAAAATGTGGGAACAAAATGATAAAAATTTCATTTGGGTACAGTGTAGCACGACCGCGCAATTGTCATTCAAATTGCGACAGCGCTGAAAGCTGAAAATTGGCTTGGGCAGGAAGGTGCGTAAGTGCCCCCCGGTATGGAAGTGGTTAACCACTTACAGCCCGGCCTATAGCAAAATGACAGCCGGGCGGTGGTTGCGTTATCTAGACTGGACGTCTCAGCTAAGCACACCCTCCTGCATGCCTGAGCGAAGGGCAGATGGATCACATTAAGTAAATGCGCTACCTGGATCATCTTCTCTTACTCGCGATGTAGAGCTGCGCGATTAATCGCGAAGGATCGAGATTGCGATCTTCTTCCCTTCCCGATCTTCAAAACGGCAAGTCACGATTCTCTCTAACAAGTGCAGAGAGTTCTCACAGCTGGAAAAACAAAATCCAGGCAGCCTGACTAGTTTTTATACAAAACACTAATAAGTAGAAACAAAGTATCTCTTCATTCTTTTATCAAAGGGAAAGAGTGTAGATGAAGGAAGTTTTAACCATTTAAAGACCAAACCTTTTCTGGCATTTGTTGCTTACAAGTAAAAAAAAAAACATAAATTTTCTGCTAGAAAATCACTTGGAACACCCAAACATGATTTATATTTTTTTTTTAGCAGAGACCCTAGATAATAAAATGGTGGTTGTTGCAATATTTTATGTCACACCGTATTTGCGCAGCTGTTTTTCAAACGCAATAAAAAAAAAAAAAACACTTTAATGAATAATAAAAAAAAACGGCAAAGTTAGCCCAATTTTTATAATTTTTTTTGTATAATGTGAAAAAAGATGTTACACCGCGAGAATCGCGATCTTTATTCTGAGCAAAAAAATCGCGATTCTCATTTTAGCCAGAATCGCGCAACTCTATCGAGATGGCTGCGGCCAGAAACGCCAGGGGGGTGTTTTTCCAAGTGATCTCTTAGCAAAATATAGCATGGAGACATGGGTGGGGGGAGTTTGCTTAGAATATTAAAAATGAATAAACCACTTCAGCCCCAGAAGACTTCAGCCCCCCCCCCCCATGACCAGGCCATTTTTTGTGATACGCCACTGCGTCACTTTAACCACTAGCCGACCAGCCGCCGCAGTTTTACGGCGGCAGGTCGGCTCGGCTGCGCGAAATCACGTAATTTAGCATTCCAGCCATTAGGGGCGCGCGCCCCCTGGTGCCGACGCGCGTGCTCGGTGGGCGCGATCACCGCCGGGCACCCGCGATCGCTCGTTACAGAGCGAAGGCCGGGAGCTGTGTGTGTAAACACACAGCTCCCGGTCCTGTCGGGGGGGGGGGGAAATGCCTGACCGTCTGTTCATACAATGTATGAACAGCGATCGGTCATTTCCCCAAGTCAGTCCACCCCCCTACAGTTAGAACACACCCAGGGAACATAATTAACCCCTTCCCTGCCAGTGGCATTTTTACAGTAATCAATGCATTTCTTTAGCACTGATCGCTATAAAAATGTCATTGGTCCCAAAATAGTGTCAAAAGTGTCCGATGTGTCCGCCATAATGTCGCAGTACCGATAAAAATCGCTGATCGCCACCATTACTATAAAAAAAAAAATATATTAATAAAAATGCCATAAAACTATCCCCTATTTTGTAGACGCTATAATTTTTGCGAAAAATATGTAGAATACGTATCGGCCTAAACTGAGGGGAGAAAAAAAGTTTTTTTTATATATTTTTGGGGGATATTTATTATAGCAAAAAGTAAAAAATATTCATTTTTTTTTTTTTAAATTGTCGCTCTATTTTTGTTTATAGCGCAAAAAATAAAAACCGCAGAGGTGATCAAATACCGCCAAAAGAAAGCTCTATTTGTGGGGAAAAAAGGACGCCAATTTTGTTTGGGAGCCACGTCGCACGACCGCGCCATTGTCAGTTTAAAACGACGCAGTGCCGAATCGCAAAAAGTGGCTCGGTCGTTGACCAGCAAAATGGTCCGGGGCTGAAGTGGTTAACCGATACCTGCGCAGTCGTTCAATGCTGTACACACAATTGATGTTTTTTTTTAGAATCCCTTTCATTTATTACAGGATTTTTCTTTTGTTTTTAATGGAGACAAACTGAATCAGTCATTCCCAGCAGCCAAAACCCTCCGCCAAACATTCAGGTTCAGGGCTGACAGCTGTTGTGTTTTGTTTTTTTTCCAACGAAAACTTTTTAGAAAATAACCGACAGCAATTTGTCATTTTATAAATAATTCTGCGGCTATAAATAGAAAGCTGACAGGTTTGGCGGGTTGGGCTCTGTGTACGTCTGCGTGTTGTATGTTTGTTAGACACGGCTTCGTTTCCTCCTATTACATGGCAAAGAGCTGAGAGATAATCGGGAATACATGATCCCGACGTCATTGTTCTCGCCTCTTTTCTCTCCAAGGTGCGCTTCTTGGGCTGATGTAATAAGATGTCATATGAAACCTCTTGAGGTTCGCACCAACCTTGTCCTTGCAATCATCATTGTCATTACTGATTACCTTGTCCTAGTGATCCTTGTTATTTAACCACTTCAATACCAGGGCACTTTCACCCCCTTCCTGCCCAGGCCATCTTTCAGCGCTGTCACAATTTGAATGACAATTGCGCGGTCATGCAACACTTTACCCATGTGAAATTTTAATATTTTTTTCCCACAAATAGAGCTTTCTATTGGTGGTATTTGATCACCTCTGCGATTTTTTTTTTTTTTTTCGCTATAAACAAGAGCGACAATTTTGGAAGAAAAAAGGCAATATTTTTTTTTCTTTTTTCTTAATGAATGGGCTAGATTCAGGTACAATTGCGCTTTTTTTTACGGAGGCGCAGGGCAACGTTTTTGCCCTGCGCCCCCGCAAATTTACTGCGCTGCCCTTGATTCACCGTAAATTGCGTGGGCACCCGGCAAAATGCCCGGCGTAAGCGCGCGCAATTTAAATGATCCCGTAGGGGGCGGGAATCATTTAAATTGGGCGCGTTCCCGCACCGATCGTAGAGCGCATGCTCCGTCGGGGAAACTTTCCCGACGTGCATTGCGGCAAATGACGTCGCAAGGACGTCATTTGCTTCAAAGTGAACGGCGTCCAGCGCCATTCACGAATCACTTACGCAAACTACGTAAATTTGAAATTTCGCGACGCGGGAACGACGGGCATACGTAACATTGGCTGCCCCTGCTAATAGCAGGGGCAGCGTTACACGAAAAACGCCGTACGGAAACGACGTAAACTGCGTACGCAGGGCTCGCGTAACGTTGTGAATCGGTGTTAGTATGCAATTTGCATACTATACGCTGAGCACAACGGGAACGCCACCTAGCGGCCATCGCAAGAATGCAGCCTAAGATATGCGGGCATAAGAGCCTTATGCCGCGCATATTTTAGGCTGCAGTCGGCGTAACGAGGTACCTGAATCGGGAGCATTCGTTACGCCGGGGCAAGTAAGCAATTGCGCTGTGTAACTATGGTTACACAGGCGCAATTGCTTCTTGAATCCAGGCCGATATCACCAAAAATATTTAAAAAAACAAAACAAATTTTTTCCTCAGTTTAGGCCCATACGTATTCTTCTACATATTTTTGGTAAAAAAAAACGCAATAAGCGTATAGTGATTGGCTTGCGCAAAAGTTATAGGCCCAGATTCACAGAGAGCATGGCGCACATTATGCCGCCGTAGAATAACCAATGTACGCTACGCCAACGCAGTGGGGCAAGCATGGAATTCAGCAAGCCAGTGCTCCCAACGCTGTGCCAGCGTGGCATGGGATTCGAAGGCGTACGCCGGCGTAGGTGGAAGTGGGCGTGACCTATGCAAATGAGGCGTTACCCCATGCAAATGATGGGCCGAGCGCTAGACAGATACGCATCACGAACTGCGCATGCGCCGTGACGCGGATGCAACCACGTCGGAAAAACTGCCTAAACTACGCCGGATCACTGTGTACGGCGTGAACGTAACCTACGCCCAGCCAGACACACGTCCAACGTAAAATACGCCGGCTTGTGTTCCCTGGTGCAGACCTTTCGCATGTCTGTTGCCGGGTTGCACCGCATTTATGGGGAATAACTTTATGCCGGACGTACAACTTACGCGCACATCGCGTAGCCTGCGTCGGGCGCCCGCAGGTTCGTGAATCGCCGTATTTCCCTCATTTGCATGTTTCAATGGCTGATCAATGGGAGCGCCATCATGCGTCCAGCCTAAATGTGCGCCCACCCTACGCCGGCGTAGGCAAGTGACGTCGTCGGGGTGAAGCCTGTTTTTAGGCGCATCTTAGTTTGGGGGTCTTGTGCACAGATACGACGGCGCACATTTGCACTTGCGTCGGCGTAACTTGTTATACGTCGGCGTAATTGCTTTGTGAATCCGGGCCATAGCGTCTACAAAATAGGGGATAGATTTTTAGCATTTTTATATTTTTTTTACTAGTAATTGGTGGCGATCTGACTTTTATCGTGACTGCGATATTACGGCGGACACTTTTGACACTATTTTGGGACCATTCACATTTATACAGCGATTGGTGCTATAAATATGCATTGATTACTGTATAAATATGACTGGCAGTGAAGGGGTTAACACTAGGGGGTGATCGAGGGGCTAAATGTGTACCCTAGTGAGTGATTCTAACTGTAGGGGTCTGATGGGGGGGGGGAGGTGACCGGTCGGGGTTCCTATGTACAAGGGACACACCATCAGTCTCCTCTCCCTGACAGGACGTGGATCTCTGTGTTTACACACAGAGATCCACGGTCCTGCTCAGTTACTGGGCAATCGCGGCCGCCGGGCACGCGCGTCGGGTTCCCAGTAACGCGGCGGGTGCGTGCGCCATGTAGTGGTTTGGCAAGGACGTCATATGACGGTGGCCGGTAGTCAAGTGGTGGTCCGGGCAAAAAATTAATTAATATATTAATTTAATTTTTTAATAAAATTAATAAATTGAAAGCCAGCAGCTGCACTTACTGCAGCTGCTGGCTTTTAACAATAGGACGCTTGCCTGTCCTGGAGTCCCTCCATGTCGGCACCGCAGCTGTCGGGTGCTGCCGCCGCCATTGTGGGTAAGGGAACCCGGCAGTGTAGCCTTTCGGCTGCGCATGCGCGAGGCCCCGCACATCTCTCCTATTGGCCCGGGGAGGTGAAGGAAGCCCCGCGGTGACGTCACAGGCTGCGGCAGGGACTCCCGGAAGTGTGAAAAGATACCTGTCCCCCACCCGAAAGGTGTGTTATTATTCGGCTGATCAAGAGGAAGTTCATAACCCTACCCCCAATATGTGATAGACAGAGAATCTAAGGCCCCTTTCACACTGGGGAGTTATTAGAGCGTTATTCGAGCGAAGCCTCATCTGCAATCCCAATGTCCTCGTAAAGCACCGCTAAGACCCTAACGTTTTAGGGCGTTTTTGCAGTGCCTCAGTGTGAAAGGGTAAGGCGTTTTTACAGCGCTTTCAATTCTTTTCAACGGAGAGGGGCGTTTTTGGAGCGTTTTTTTTTCAGCGCCCAAAAGCTGCTCCTAAGATGCTGCTTGCAGGACTCAGTGTTAAAGGGTCCATTGAGATGCATGGAGAGCGTTTTATGAGCGTTTTTAATAGCGCTTTTTTTAACGCTAAAACGCTGTGGCTGCCTGAGCTTTCTGGGCTCAGGCAGCCACAGCCCTCCGATGTGCGCCAGGCCCATCATCCTGCAGTTGTACGGTGGGGAAGCTGATGCCTCCTGGGATATGTGATGTGCAAATCTCAGGAGTCTTCAGGAGCCGGGGCACATCATTATCACCTGAATGAGAGCGATGGAGAACTGGCGGGGGGGACGACAACGACTTCCCAAAAAAGAGTCAAAGGATCCAATAGGTGGAATATATCTACACAAAAACTTGCAACAAAAAGGCCAATAAGCCATGGAGGATGCAGGTGTGGGTGTCTTTCTGTAATGAGCCTTTTTTTTTTTTTTTTTTGCATAAAGACTGGAGTGGTCAGTTGAGTCGGATCAGACAACGATGGGATGTCGGTTGTCTTTGTATTGTACATCTGCCAGAGACCTTGGCTCATCCTTTTGTGTACGTGACTTCCTACCTCTTGTGTCACGAGGAGGCAGCTGCAGGGATGCTAATGCTAATTGACTTAATCTAATAAGCATTGCAAGGTGCAGTAACCTTTTGCTATTGGTTGCCTTTAACTTTTAATGATGTAACCTCCGTGAACTGATTTCTAGTCGCTTCTGATTACTGCAGATTGCTGTTGCTTATAGTACTATTTTATAAATATTTTTGCGAGTTCCTACATATTGGGTATTTGCTGTTGTTTTTTTTTTTTTAACCACTTTTTTTTTTAGCCACTTGGGCAGCTAAAGGACCTGGCCAATTTTTGCCATTCGGCACTGCGTCGCTTTAACTGACAATTGCGCGGTCGTGCGACGTGGCTCCCAAACAAGCTTTCTTTTGGTGGTATTTGATCACCTCTGCGGTTTTTATTTTTTGCGCTATAAACACAAATAGAGCGACAATTTTGAAAAAAAAATCAACATTTTTTACTTTTTCTATAATATCCCCCAAAAATATATAAAACATTATTTTTTTTTCCTCAGTTTAGGCCGATACGTATTCTTCTACCTATTTTTGGTAAAAAAAAAATCGCAATAAGCATTTATCGGTTGGTTTGCGCAAAATTTATAGCGTTTACAAAATAGGGGATAGTTTTATTGCATTTTTAATTTTTTTTTACTACTAATGGCGACGATCAGCGTTTTTTTTTTTCCTGACTGCGACATTATGGCGGACACTTCGGCCAATTTTGACAAATTTTTGAGACCATTGTAATTTTCACAACAAAAAATGCATTTAAAATGCATTGTTTACTGTGAAAATGACAATTGCAGTTTGGGAGTTAACCACAGGGGGCGCTGAAGGGGTTAGGTATGACCTCATCTGTGTTTCTAACTGTAGGGGGTGTGGCTGTAGGTGTGACGTCATTGATTGTGTTTCCCTATATCAGGGAACACACGATCAATGACGGCGCCACAGTGAAGAACGGGGAAGTTGTGTTTACACACGGCTCTCCCCGTTCTTCAGCTCCGGGGACCGATCGCGGGACTCCAGCCGCGTTCGTGTTCCCGGGTCTTCGGACCAGGTCGCGGGAGCGCGCCGCGACCCACGGCTGGGAACTTAAAGAGGACGTACAGGTATGTGCTTGTGCCCAGCTGTGCCATTCTGCCGACGTATATGTGCAGGAGGCAGTCCTTAAGTGGTTAATCAACACTGGTTTTAATTTTTTTTTCTTTGTTTTCCTTTTTCTGTAATAAAATGTTGTAAATAAGTATGTTTTCTGTTTCACTGATGGGGCGGCATGGATGACCGACACTGGTAGGTACGGATTGGCATCCCAGGTGGGCACCTGGAGATGGATTAACTCTTTGTGGCAAGACTGGGCACAGATGATAGGAAATCTTTTACTCCAGGGTTTGACAAATTTGCTTGGAATCTAGGAGCCAGCTAAAAAAGTTAGGAGCCAGAAAACGCAGAAGTGAACACAAACGTGAGCAGCGCCTGCATATGTAAACGGTGTTCAAACCACACATGTGAGGTATCGCCGCGATTGGTAGAGCGAGAGCAATAATTCTAGCCCTAGACCTCCTCTGTAACTCAAAACATGCAACCTGTAGAATTTTTTTAAACGTCGCCTATGGAGATTTTAAAGGGTAAAAGTTTGTCGCCATTCCACGAGCGGACGTAATTTTGAAGCGTGACATGTTGGGTATCAATTTACTCTGCGTAACATTATCTTTCATAATATTAAAAAAAAATGGGGATAACTTTACTGTTGTCTTATTTTTTAATAAAAAAAAGTGTATTTTTTTGCCAAAAAAGTGCGCTTGTAAGACCGCTGCGCAAATACGGCGAGACAGAAAGTATTGCAACGATCGCCATTTTATTCTATAAAGTGTTAGGATAAAAAATATATATATAATGTTTGGGGGTTCTAATTAGAGGGAAGAAGATGGCAGTGAAAATAGTGAAAAATTACATTAGAATTGCTGTTTAACTTGTAATGCTTAACTTGTAATACCAACGGCCACCACCAGATGGCGCCAGCTCACAAAAAAAATAAATATTTTTTTTTTTTTTTTTTGCCCCCCTTCCAATTAATGCAGCATTTCCTCAATTCATTGCAGAGTTCTCATCTCAAGCAGACAGCTGTCAAAAAACAAAAACGGGCAGCCTGCCAAGTCTATCACGACATTGCTCAGGCAAGATAAAGAGAATCATTGTAACATTTTGTTCTTTTAGAATCGGATCAAAGGAATGAACTTCTGTCTGTAGATGAGGGCAGTTTAACCACTTAAAGAGTAAACCTTTTTCTGACATTTTGTTGCTTACAAGTTAAAGCGGTGGTTCACCCTCCATAACAACTTTTTAGCATAAAATTCGGCATAGTAGCGCGAGCTACAGTATGCCTGTCTTTTTTTTTTTTTATCCCCGTACTCACTGTGCACTCGTAGATACAAGATTACTACTCCCCGCGGGGAATGGGCGTTTCTATGGAGAGAGAAGGTGATTGACGGCTGGCTCTGGCACGTCACGCTCCCCGAAGACAGCCGGAACAGGTCTCGGCTCTTCACGGCGCTATATGGCGCCTGCGCACAGACTGTGCGCAAGCGCCGTGAAGCGCCAAGTCCTATTTCGGCTATTTCCGGAGAAGCGTGACGTGCCAAACCCGGCCGTCAATCACCTTCTTTCTCCATAGAAACGCCCATTCCCCGCGGGGAGTCGGAATCTTGTCTTTACGAGTGCACAGTGAGTACGGGGATAAAAAAATAAAGACAGGCATACTGTAGATTGCGCTACTATGCTTTTTTTTTTATTAATAGGGTGAACCCCCGCTTTAAAATCAGTATTGTTGGCTAGAAAATTACTTGGATAGTTAAAAAAAAAAAAAAAAAAAAAATTTTTTTTAAATGCAATCTTTGCCAATCAGTGGCCACAAATGGGCACTGACTGTGCCCAGCAATTCCATCATAAACACCCATCAGTGCCACCCAGTGCCACCTCTTAGTGCCCAATAAAAAACGCAGAGGTGATCAAATACCACCAAAAGAAAGCTCTATTTGTGGGGAAATTTTTTTTTGTTTGGGTACAGCATCGCACGACCGCGCAATTGCCAGTTAAAGCAATGCAGTGCCAAATCGCAAAAAATGGCCCGGTCATTGGACAACCAATTCTTCCTGGACTGAAGTGGTTAAAATTCCCAAAACATTCTATATCTTCTGAAAGCGGAGAACCTGGAGAATTAAGGGGGGGGGGGCTCCTCTCTGGCAGTAGAACTGAAAGATAAATGAGGGGATTGCTGTAAATACACAGAATACCAAACGGTGACGGTTGTATATTAAAGCGGAGTTCCGGTGACTTGTCCTCAATGTTCCCCTATGGGGGAAGTTCCTCCACTGACTGCGCAGGCGCAAACTTCCCGACGGAAATCCCCGAACCTCGGCCGGCATCCAGGCTCATTCTTTAACATCCCCGTGGATTGGAGGATGTTAAAAAAAGAGCCAGGAGGCCGAGCGAGCGAAGCGAGCCGTCCGAGCGCAGTGAGGCCGACTGGCCACTTTCCTCTAAGTCCACGTCGCCCTGGATGCCGGCCGCCGTTCGGGGATTTCCGTCAGCAAGTTTGCACCTGCGCAGTGCTTGAAGGAACTTTCCCGATGGCTGGAACCATCTCTGCGCCTCAGTTCGCGCATGCGCTGGAACTTCCGTGATACCTGGAACCAGCACGGCAGATCACCGGCCACAATTTCACTTTTTTAAATATAAATACTCCTGTAATACACAAGCTTAATGTATTCTAGTAAAGTTAGTCTGTAAACTAAGGTCCGTTTTGTTAGGTTGTCGCAGCATTTAGACACTTTATAAAATAGAAATTGACTGGGGCCATCTTAAGTGTGGGCAACATGAAGCCAGACTGTATGACTTCCTGGATTTCAGCCTTGCAGATCTCGCACATGCTCAGTGCTGCACAAGCAAGGTATTGGGTTTCAGATCAGGTTTCAGCACCTGTACTGTCCAAGTCACATGATTCTTTGAGACTGGGGAGTGCACAGACTCCTGGAAAGTTACACCCACTACATTCCCAGTTGTCTGTGCGGTGTAGGTTAGGAAGCATTAAGCACCTAGGTGCAGGAAGTGGGAAGATTAACTATTCTGCCTAGCAACAACACTTTGAAGGCATCTAAAAAAAAAAAAAATTTTTCTTAAAGGACTAATGACATTTTTTTAAAACTACTGGTGTAATGTTATATTTATGGGTGGAACTCCACTTTAAGGAGTGAAAACAAAGACGGTGTGGAGTTACACAATGAACGCATGCAGGCGACATTTCCATTGTCGGCGCAGCTCTCCGGACCGCCTCTTACTCCATTCCTTGGAAGGCCTATTCTTTGGCTGTAATTGAACTCTTTCTGAGGACTGACAGCCGCCCGGTGCCTTCCTCTGAAATGTATTCCTCATTGTGCCGCACAGATGGCGACTGAGTAATCCCGAAGCCACATCTGTGTCTGAAACGATTAGACTCCGAATGGTTAATGTAATACCGGAGATTATGGTGATCGCTACGGCAACCTTATGCATGCAAAGCCATTGTGTTGGCTGCAGAGTTCAGAACATCTCTACCAAGGGGGCTGATGTTTCCCTACAATGGGCTTTCTGGGTGTGTTTTTTTTTTTTTTTCGTGATAACTGAGAGTTTTATGTTTATCCTATTTGGAGACTGTCTCACTTTGCTTATTTAGGGTAAAGTCACAGGTTGTCTTATATAAAAAAAAAAAAACTTGCCCCTCCCCTCACTCCATTGCTGTTGCAACTGTGAGCTTGTTTTTAGTGTTAGTTCACACCAGACGCAGTTCCGTTCAGCTCCGTGCGCGTTTTTTTTTTTCTGCACTAAATGCATGCACAGTGTTTTCCATGTATTCCAATGGCTATAGTTCACACTGTACCAGGCTTCGACAAAATCCGGGTGCCAGGTCGCAATCGCGACAAGAAATTGTGATCTGGCGCCCGCCGGTAATTGAGGCCGCAAAGCCGCGGCCTCAATTACTGGCCGTCGCGGGGCGCTGCCGCGATCGCGAGGTGGGGGCGTACAGAGGCACAGGATCCTGTGTCTCCGTGCGCCCCCACGCGACCACGGCGGCCGGTAGTTTAGGCCACGGCTTTGCAGCCTTGTGAAGGACCAAGCTGCCTTCTGTGACATAGCGCCATCTGGTGGTGGCCGTTGGCATTACAAGTAAAACAGCAGTTCTAATGTGTGGTTTTTTTTTTTTTTTTTTTTTTTTACTGTTTTCACTGCCATCTCCTTCCCTCTAATTAGAACCCCAAACATTATGTATATATTTTTATTCTAACACCCTAAAGCAGGGGTCTTCAAATAGGGGTGTAACGGATCGTCACCGATCCGTGATCCGAACGGGCCACCCCGTTCGGATCGGCACACCCCGCGATCCGCGGAGCGCTCCGGAGCCTAGGCCTAGGAAAGTCCCCGGCTTCGGCCTAGCTCCGGAGCGGCGGCCAGTCTGCTTGCCAGAGCCCAGCGTGACACGCCTCCCCGCCTCCCCGGGGAGGCGTGTCACGCTGTGCACTGGGCTCTAGCAAGCTGAATGGGAAAGTTAGCAGTGAAGCACTGGTGTGAGAGGAGGGGGGAGGGGGGGGGGATTAAAGCGGAAGCACGTGAGGCTGTTTGGGACTTAAAGTACAATCTTGATGTTTTTACAGATATATATATATATATATATCTGTAAAAACATCAAGATTGTACTTTAAGTCCCAAACAGCCTCACCTGCTTCCTCTTTAATCCACCCCTGTGAATTGCTATTGTGCTCTTTTTTCGGATCAGCAAAAAAAAAAAAAAAAAGGTTCCTTTTTTTAATTGGTCCAAAAAAAAAAAAAAATATTATTTTATTATATATATATATATATATATATATATATATATATATATATATATATATATATATATATATATATATATATATATATATATATATATATAAATAATATATAATATATATATACATTTTTTTTTTTTTTTGGACCAATGAAAAAACGGACCTTTTTTTTTTTTTTGCTGATCCGAAAATGATCCGATCCGTGACTCCTGATCCGAGGATCGATCCGATCCGTGAGTTTTTTGATCCGTTACACCCCTATCTTCAAACTACGGCCCTCCAGTTGTTCAGGAACTACAATTTCCATCATGCCTAGTCATGTCTGTGAATGTCAGAGTTTTACAATGCCTCATGGGATGTGTAGTTCCGCAACAGCTGGAGGGCCGTAGTTTGAGGATCCCTGCCCTAGAGAATAAAATGGCGATCGCTGCAATACTTTCTGTCACACCGTATTTACTAAATTATACTACATTATAGTGTTGGTTTCAGTGGGAGTAATTGCGCCCCGTCATTGGGTCCCATTGTTGGTGTCATCAATGATGTCATTTTCCCCCATTGTTGGTGTCATTGAGAGAAACTGTGCCCCATTGTTGGCGTCATTGAGAGGAATTGTCCCCTATCATTGTTATAATTTTAAGGAGTTGTGCCCCGTTTTTAGTATCATTATGAGGATTTGTGTTCCATCGTTGGTGCCATCGGGCCCCATTGTTGGTGTCAGTAGGACAAATAATGCCCCATTGTTGGTGTAATTGAGAGAAACTGTGCCCCATTGTTGGTGTCAGTAGGAGAAATTATGCCACATTGTTGGTATCAGTGGATAAAAGCAAGCAAAGGGCCGCAACTGGCCCCCGGGCCACAGTTTGGAGACCACTGCTGTAGATAAACAGGTACAACTTATGTAGGAGGATTTCTTTTTTTTTATCTGTGTGTCACCTGAGGCCAGTCACTTCACTGGGTATATGTAAGGGTTTACAACCACTTTAAGACTAGATGGGCAGGAGAACAAATTGTTCGGCAGGTAAACCTCTCCTTGCATATGTCCGTCTCTGCTTTCACCAGTTTGCCTGCTGTTCAGCTGCAGCCTAAAGGCAGAAGGCCCTCAGTCACCGGACACCTTCAGCCAAGAGATCAGAGGAACTAGTACACACAGGTAGAGTCGCTGGTGCCGGTATTCTTTGTGTGCACTACCCTCCTTTCCACTTCATAGCATGAACATGAATGCTCTGGCAGTGGAAGGTTTCACACCTAGGGCTACTCTTGAACATCTTCAGAAGGTCTAATCTTTCTGTATGGCCAGCTAAAGGTTGACTAGACCATTTTCCTGCTTGATGATATGACGATACTGAGTGTAATCCTTGTCTCTCCGCAGATCATTTCTTCCTTGACGGAGCGTCTACCCACAGAGAGTCGCCAAGATAGCTGGCCCAGGTAGAAAACGTCGAACCCCTGACCCAGACACCGTTACAGACCCTGGGGGCCCCTTTGTTTTCATCAAGCGGCAGAAGATGTCCCATCCTGCCGAGGGCGCCGGGCAGAGAAGGGTGACGCGTGGATCCGAAGATGCCGTCAACAGAAAGAAGCAGAAAGATCGCATCAACCAGGAAAGCAAAGAAGGCAAGATGGTGTCCGGCGGTGAAACCAAGAAAGGTCGGTAACTGAAGGCCGTCTCTTTTTACCTAATTTAGTCTGGGTTCACGCTGGTATGACACAACAGTCGTACCACTTTGGATCCGACTTTGCCCTGCGACTTGAAGTCCGACATGCGTCCGACTTCAATGAACAGGGTTCCGGCATTTGATCCCTGACAATACCAGGCTGGTGTAAATCTTTAGGAAGAACTCCGTGCCAAGTTTAAAAAAAAGACATGGTTTCCCCCTCTAAGAGCATACCAGGCCCTTCGGTCTGGTATGGATTTTAAGGTGAACCCCATACGCCAGAAAAAACTGCACTGTACCAGGCTGCGTGCCCTCAACTTGGGGGGGTTGCTTTGGGTGGGGCAGCCCCCCCACCCCAAAACACCATGTTCCCATGTCGAGGACAAGGGCCTCTTTCCGAATACCCTGGCTGTTGGTTATTGGGGTCTGGGGGCTTATCGAAATCTGGGAGTCCCCTTTAATAAGAGGGCCCCCCCACCCTATGTGAATTAGTATCGGGTACATTGTACCCCTACCCATTCAACTAAAAAAGTGTCAAAAATAACACACTACACAGGTTTTTAAAGTAATTTATTGGGCAGCTCCCCCAAAAATGGAAGTTCTGCTTTAAGTGCTGGTGACCCCCTGACATGCCACATTTGGCAATGTAATTTTTTGGGGGGGAGGGGGTGGGAGACGGGTACTCAGTTTTTTGACAGGCTCCCAGTTCCTGCCTTGGCGCCGCGACACCAGAAGGAAGCTCACCTCTCCCCCCCCTCCCTGCAATCTTCTAGGACACATCACAGGTCACAGAAGATTGACCAGCCATTCACAGCGCACGACTCACGCTTGCGCAGTGCGCATCCGGCTGTGACGCCACAGCTGGCCGCCCGCTGTTGGAATGCCAGCAGAGAGGGAGAGGAGCGAGGCTTTGTGCTCCTGCATCGCTGGACTGTGGGGCAGCGGAGTGTTTGTCCGATTTTATTAAAAGTCAGCAGCTACACTTTTTGTAGCTGCTGACTTTTTTAAATGGGTGGAACTCCGCTTTAAGGCCCTTTTCACACTTTTATGCAACTTGTCCGGCGACTTGGGACTGCAAAGTTGCATGACAAGTCATACCCCATGATTTCCAATGAGTGCTGTTCATATCTGTGCGACTTCAAAGTAATCCCTGCACTACTTTTGTCCGACCTTTGATGCGACTTGAGTTTCGTAGATCTAAAGATTACCCAGGTATTGCTTCAAGTCACGTGACTTTGAGGTCGCACAAATGTGAACGGGGCCTCAAGCGGAAACTTTACCCATGACAAGTAACAAATAATGTTTAGCAAGGAACAAACATTCCACATTAATAAATATGCTACCAAGATGAGTGTGTACTGTAAGTTGCCTCCAGCATTGCTCCTGTTAGGCAAGCTGTCACCATGGCATTGCAGGACAAGTGAGCTGCAAGAGAGCTCCTTGTGGACGTCACCAAGCAACTGTAAACAAATGACGTTTTTTCACATACAGAGGGCTGAGCTACCAATGCGTAGTCTAAAAAAATTAAATAAAAATTCTACTTAAAAGATCACTAAAGGGAATTTTTTTTTAAAGCGGTGGTTCACCCTCCTTCACATCATTATACCATTACATTCGGCATCGTAGCGCGAGCTACGGTATGCCGGTCTTAAATTTTTAATCCCCGTACTCACTGTGCTATCGATCATTGAAGAATCCGACTCCCGCGGGGAATGGGCGTGCCTATGGAGAGGGAGGATGATTGACGGCCGGCTCTGGCACGTCACGCTCCCCGAAGACAGCCGGAGTAGGTCTCGGCTCTTCACGGCGCCTGCGCACAGGCTATGCGCAGGGGCCGTGAAGAGCCAACCCTATTTCGGCTATTTCCGGAGAAGCGTGACGTGCCAGGGCCGGCCGTCAATCACCTTCTCTCACCATAGGAACGCCCATTCCCCGAGGGGAGTCGGAATCTTCAATGAGCCATAGCACAGTGAGTACGGGGATAAAAAATGTAAGACCGGCATACCGTAGCTCGCGCTACGATGCCGAATGTAATTGTATAATAAAAACATCTCCGGGAGGCTGTCTTTATACGGCCTCCGCTCCTCCGGGCCACTGGGGGGCGCGCGCCCGCCGCATCACTGAGATGCCGATGCGCGTGCCTGGGGGGCCGCGATGTCCGCCAGGCACCCGCGATCGACGGTTACAGAGACAAGGACATGGATCTGTGTGTGTAAACACAGAGATCCACGTCCTGTCAGGGAGAGAGGAGACCGATCTGTGTTCCTTGTACATAGGGACACAGAGCAGTCACCTCCCCCAGTCAGTCCCCTTCCCCCACAGTTAGAAACACTATGCAGGGTACACATTTAACCCCTCCCTCACCCCCTAGTGTTAACCCCTTTAATGCCAGTCACATTTATACAGTAATTAGTGCATATTTATAGCAAGAACTTTCCACCTTCATGTGAGCGAGCCTCAACCTGCATATTGGTCCGGGGCTTAAGTGGTTAAGCACATAAGCTCCGTTTTGTGTTGAAAAGAACTGTGAAATTCAAAACTCTGTTGGGGTGTAACTTGCCTCTTGCAAGTTACACCTGCCCCCTTCTCACTCTATCATTACTGTGCAGGAGTGTGGGGTGGAGCAAGATGGCGGCGACGAAACGTCACTTCCTGACGAGCCGTCGCCGGGTGTACCAAGATGGCCGCCGCTCCGGAGCTAGGCCGAAGCCGGAGACTTTCCTTTGGCCGAGGCTGCGGAGCGCTCCGCGGGTCACGTGGTGTGCCGATCCGAACAGGGTGACCCGTTCGGATCACGGATCGGTGACGATCCGTTGCACCACTACCCCCAAAAAAATGACATGCCAGGGGGTCATCAGTGCTTAAAATGGTTGTAAACCCTTTTTAAAACAACTTTATGCTACAGGTAAGCCTATATTAAAGGGGTTGTAAAGGTACAATTTTTTCCCCCTAAATATCTTCCTTTACCTTAGTGCCGTCCTCCTTCACTTACCTCATCCTTCTATTTTGCTTTTAAATGTCCTTATTTCCTCACTTCCTGTTCTTCTGTCTGTAACTCCACACAGTAATGCAAGGCTTTCTCCCTGGTGTGGAGTGTCGTGCTCGCTCCCTCCCTTGGACTGCAGGAGAGTCAGGACGCTCTCTACGTTACAGATAAAGGAGCTGTGTGTTAGTGGGCGTCCTGACTCTCCTGTAGTCCAAGGGAGGGGGGCGAGCACTACACTCCACACCAGGGAGAAAGCCTCGCATTACTGTGTGGAGTTACAGACAGAAGAACAGGAAGTGAGGATTTCTCAGAAGAAATAAGGACATTTAAAAGCAAAATGGAAGGATGAGGTAAGTGAAGGAGGACTGCACTAAGGTAAAGGAAGATATTTTGGGAAAAATAAATTGTACCTTTACAACCCCTTTAAAATCTACCAACAATAGCAGAAGTTGACCAAAGGGTGGCGGTAAAGGGCAGAAAAAACACGTGATTTTGGGAAAGTTTGCTGAAAAAGTCCTGTCGCGCGCGCGTGCGTGCGTGCGTGTGTGTGTGTGTACCAAGTTCACGGCCAACGCCCTTCAAACAAAAATCTACAGAAACGTTCGTTTGAAGTCCGAACGTGTGTATGAGGCGTAACAGCAGAGTTATGTAGATTTCTCAACATTTAAAAAAAAAAAAAAAATTGAATAAAAAGTTCTCTTGCTGAGAAGTTTGTTTCGGTTTCTCAGTATTGGGTGACTGCTGGTACGATAATCAGCTGACCCTGTACACCAGGGATCCTCAAACTACGGCCCTCCAGCTGTTCCGGAACTACATATCCCATGAGGCATTGGAAAACTCTGACATTCACAGACATGACTAGGCATGATGGGAATTGTAGTTCCTGAACAGCTGGTAAGTTTGCCATAGTTTGAAGACCCATGCTGTACACCAGGGATTTGCAATTAGCGGACCTCCAGCTGTTGCAGAACTACATGTCCCATGAGTCATAGCAAGACTCTGACAGCCACAAACATGACACCCAGAGACAGAGGCATGATGGGACTTGTAGTTTTGCAACAGCTGGAGGTCCGCTAATTGCATATCCCTGCTGTACACCGTGCAAGCCAGACCAGTTCATGTCTGAGCCCAACCCGTGTTGACTTTATGGGGAGTTGGTTGCAGGTATGCCGTGTGTCTGTACATGTGAAGTACAGGAAAGAAAGACGTCTTTTGTCTTATTTGAAGGCCAGAAAATCACCTGATGACGGTTACATCTTCAAAGAATTCTCCTTACCGAAGTAGGCGAGACTGAAGGAGCATATCAGTCCAACGTCCATCCCCTTTCTACCTTGGTTAGTGACCACAAAGCTGGTGCAGCGTCCATGATTTTTTAAATCCCGCTCTTTTTCCGCAGGACAGATCGGAGTAATTCGGGTTGGTCTGCGCCGGCACAGCACATCGCTCTGATCCCTCCAGCGGGGGTTCCCATGTTAAAAAAAAAACATAAAAAAATTCCCAGCTTAACTTACCAACCAGCCTGCAGCAAACTTAATTGTCTTGTGTAAAGCCTCATACATTCGATCGGATTTTCTGCGGACAAAGTGTAGGACTTTTGTCCGAAGGGCATTGGCCAGGATCTTGTCTTGCATACAAACGCCAAATAATTGTCGGCCAACAAACACAAAACAACTTGGTTTTTCAGCTCTTTAGCGCCACCCTTTGGGCAACTTCTGCTAATGTTGTGTTATGGTGAGCGTTGCTTTTGAGCGTGCGTGTTTGTATTTTGGACTTGTGTACACACGATCAGAAAGTCCGTCAAGACACATTTTTTGTCGGGGGGAAAAATTTAAAGCATGCTATCCCGCGTTTTCCGTGGAAAATCCAACAGCAATTGTCCGATGGAGACTCCAAACAGTAGAATTTTCCGACAACAGCCTGTCGTCACACAATTCAAGTCAGAAAATCCGATCGTGTGTACGAGGCTTAACGGTTCACGTTAAACAGGGGATTAGCAGTAGCGGTGCCCTACCTTTTTTAAAGTGAAACTTCAGTATTTTTTTAAAATATTTCCATCTATTAAATCTTCTGCCCTTGTTTTTAACTTTGTATTGTAATTTTTTTTTTCTGCTGGTAAATACCTTATACAACCCACTTCCTGTTTCTTGTCTGTTAAAGCCCTCTTTAATTCTGGTGAGATTTCCCAGGAAGGGAGGGGGGTGAGTCATTAGAGGGCCAATAAGAGCTGCAGAGCTGGAGGTGTGTGTCTGTAAGTCCAGGAAGTGAACAGGCAGCAGCTTCAGCTGCCCACAGTTAAAATGGCTGCAGCCAGACTCAGTGGAGGGAGAATTCTGCAGCACATTTGGCAAGTACAGAATCACAGTGTCTATAAAATAATATGCAGGGAAGCTTCAGAATGGCAAAGATGTTTTTATTACAAACTATGTGAGCGGACTGCATTTTCTTTTTTAAGAATGAGGCCCATTTTAAGCAATTTGGTAACAGGTCGCGGGCCACAATGAGCGCATCGGGCAGATGACAGGTTCACTCTGCATATGCAGTGCAGACACACACACAACAGCTGGAGGTCCACTAATTGCATATCTCTGATGTACAGTATGGTATACAATCAATACTTGGTCGGGGCTCCTTTTGCATGAATTACGGCATCAATGCGGCGTGGTATGGAGGGGATCGGCCTGTGGCACCGCTGAGGTGTTATGGAGGCTCAGGTTGCTTTGATAGCGGCCTTCACCTCGTCTTCATTGTTGGGTCTGGTGTGTCTCATCTTCCTCTTGACAGTATCCCACAGATTCTCTATGGGGTTTAGGTCAGGCAAGTTTGCTGGCCAATCAAGCACAGCTATCCTATGATCATTAAACCAGATATTGGTACTTTTGGGCAGTGTGGGAGGTGCCAAGTCCTGCCGGAAAATGAAATCCGTATCTCCATGAAGCTGGTCAGCAGAGGGAAGCATGGAGATCTCTAGAATTTCCTAGTAGATGTCTGCGCTGACTTTGGATTGATAAAACACAGTAAACCAAAACCAGCAGATGACACGTCTCCTCAAATCATCTCACTGTGGAAAATTTTGCATTTCATTTGGAAATCAAGTTCCCAGAGTCTGGAGGAGGAGTGGAGAGGCACCGAATACAAGTAGCAATGAGGTCCAGTGTGAAGTTTCCACAGTCGGCAGTGCCGGCCCAAGACATTGTGCTGCCAGGGACCAAGAATGAAATGCTGCCCCTCCCCCCTCGAAAAAATCACGTCATGGCTCTATACATGTATAAAGAGGACCTGTCATGGCTCTATTCATGTGATGAAGACAAAATTGCTTAAGGAAAGCAACCAATGGTCAGACTTTATAGGCAACACAGACAGGAATAGCAAAAAATATATAATTTTATTACAAAGTAGTTACATAAAACAACATTAAAAAGAAAACCATATAAGATGTCAGGTATGTATGTTGCCTATAAATGTCCCCTGTGCGTCTACGCGTTTCGCCATGAGGCTTCTTCAGGACAGACAAGAGAGGAAAATAGTCAGTCATCCGAACGGCATAGGCATAGATATATCCTGTACACAGGCTGTCTCCCGGGGGGCAAACGCTGCTATCCAATCTGCCATAAAGAGTAATTACATTGTACCGGGGACATGCACGGGGACAGGGCGGTATTAGGATCATAAGAATTTGTGGGTAGAGTAGGAGGGAGCGGCAATGCAGAGGGCTGGAGAGGCGGAGTTCCGATCGGAGCCGAGAGCTAGGGGGAACAGATTCCGACGGGCAACCATTCTCGGCACAACAGGTTCCTCGGAGGGAGCGGCGCCTGCCTTTCTCACTCGCAGACTGCTCCCCTCCGGCTGTGAGTGTCCTCACTGGCAGTGGAGTGGGCGGTCTGGCGGGCGGCAGAATGCTGCCCCCCCTAAAAGTGCTGCCTGATACCCATGGTACCACCCAGTCCCATCATAGGGCCGGCCCTGACAGTCAGTGATGATGCTTTCAGTCATGTGGGGATAGTATTTGCCTGTCTTGATTCACTAAATCCGTTCTGTTCTGTTTTTTTTTCTCCAGAAATTATGATTGATTGGAAGCAGAACTCTGAGGAAATTATCATTAAACTGAACACCGGTCCGGGAGCTTTAATCGTGGAGGATGTCAAGACAGCATTTACAGACACTGACTGTGTCATCAATTTCCCAGGTAAGCTCTACGATTATCCAGAGCGGATTAATTTCTGGACAAGCTTCTAATTGAAGACAGCCGTTCCTGTTTGTATTGGTTCTGTGCAGCTTCAGCATCATTGTCTCACGAGCCCGTATTCTGCCAGATCTCGGGTACATGTCCTCTGCAACATTTCATTGATTGATACAGATTAGGACACTTCCTAGTAGCTTGGTGTACCTACATCTATGTTGTTTGGTGGCCATCCTTTAAAGTGCAAGTCAGGGCAGAGTTAACAAAAAACATATTCAATACATTTCTGCAATATTTGCACATTTCCTGCATGTTTTATTCATTTAAAATACAAATGTTCAAAATCCTGTGTTTTTTTATCTGCCAGAAATCTGGTAAACTTCTAGCTTCCTGTAGTGAGCTGAGAGCACACAGTGCCTATGCTACACCCAAATCACGAAATGTGTTGTCAGCCCTAACCCAGTTCTAACCCTGCTGAACGCATTCCACTTGTTACTGTTGCAAAGAGAGGGGATGAGTTCTGTAGTTCAGCAGCGTAGGCAGCACTGTCCGTTCAAACTGGAATTTAGGAGCTCACAAAAGTTTTTGAAATCTTTCTTTCTTTCTTTCTTTCTTTCTTTCTTTCTTTCTTTCTTTCTTTCTTTCTTTCTTTCTTTCTTTCTTCCTTCCTTCCTTCCTTCCTTCCTTCCTTCCTTCCTTCCTTCCTTCCTTCCCCCCTCTTCCTCCCTCCTTCCTCCTTCCCTCCTTCCTCCCCCCTCTTCCTCCTTCCTCCTCCCTCCCCTCTTTCCTTCCTCCTCCCTCCCCTCTTTCCTTCCTCCTCCCTCCCCTCTTTCCTTCCTCCTCCCTCCCCTCTTTCCTTCCTCCTCCCTCCCTCCCCCCCTCTTCCTCCTTCCTCCTCCCCCCTCTTCCTCCCTCCCTCCCTCCTTCCTCTCCCCCCTCTTCCTCCTTCCTCCCGCCCCCCCTTCCTCCTCCTCTTTCCTCTTTCCTCTCTCCTATTTCCTCTTTACTCTTTCCTCCTCCTCCTCCTCCTTCCTTCCTTCCTTCCTTCCTTCCTTCCTTCCTTCCTTCCTTCCTCCTCTCTCCTCTCTCTCCTCTTTCCTCTTTCTTTCCTCCCTCCCTCCTCCCTCCTCCCTCCTCCCTCCTCCTCCTCCTCCTCCTCCTCCTCCTCCTCCTCCTCCTCCTCCTCCTCCTCCTCCTCCTCCCTCCCTCCCTCCCTCCCTCCCTCCCTCCTTCCTTCCTTCCTTCCTTCCTTCCTTCCTTCCTCCCTCCCTTCCTCCTCTCTCCTCTTTCCTCTTTCCTCTTTCCTCCCTCCTCCTCCTCCTCCTCCTCCTCCTCCTCCTCCTTCCTTTCTTCCTTTCTTCCTTTCTTCCTTTCTTCCTTTCTTCCTTTCTTCCTTTCTTCCTTTCTTCCTTCCTCTCTCCTCTTTACTCTTTCCTCTCTCTCCTCTTTCCTCTTTACTCTTTACTCTTTCCTCCTCCCTCCCTTCCTCCCTCCTCCCTCCTCCCTCCCTCCCTCCCTTCCTCCCTCCTCCTCCTCCCTCCCTCCCTCCCTCCCTTCCTTCCTTCCTCCTCTCTCCTCTTTCCTCTTTCCTCCTCCTCCTCCCCTCTTTCCTCCTCCTCCTCCCCTCTTTCCTCCTCCTCCTCCCTCTTTCCTCCTCCTCCTCCCTCTTTCCTCCTCCCTCTTTCCTTCCTTCCTTCCTTCCTTCCTTCCTCCTCTCTCCTCTTTCCTCTCTCCTCTTTCCTCTCTCCTCTTTCCTCTTTCCTCTTTCCTCTTTCCTCTTTCCTCCCTTCCTTCCTTCCTTCCTTCCTTCCTTCCTTCCTTCCTTCCTTCCTTCCTCCCTTCCTCCCTTCCTCCCTTCCTTCCTCCTCTCTCCTCTTTCCTCTTTCCTCCTCCCTCTTTCCTCCTCCTCCTCCTCCTCCTTCTCCTCTTTCCTCCTCCCTCCTCTTTCCTCCTCCCTCCTCTTTCCTCCTCCCTCCTCTTTCCTCCTCCCTCCTCTAAAGTTATAGGGGGTGGTTTTATGGCGTTTTTTTTAATCGGGTCTGCGACTTTATGGCGGACACTTGACACATTTTTAGGACCATTGACAACTATACAGCGATCAGTGCTATAAAAATGCACCGATTATTGTAAAAATGTCACTGCCAGGGAAGGAGTTAACACTAGGGGGCGATCAAGGGGTTTAATGTGTTCCCTAATGTGTGTTTTTACTGAAGGGGGAGGGGACTGACTAGGGGGAAGAGATTTATCGGTGTTCATACATTGTATGAACACACGATCAGTCTCCTCGCCCCTGAGAGAACCGGCATGTGTCTGTTTACACCCACACATCCCCGTTCTTGTTCTGTATCGAGCAATCGCGGGTGCCCGGCGGTCATCGTGACCGCCGGGCTTTTGCATTGGCTCCGGGGACACGCTTCGGCCGTGCACAGCCGGAGGCTTTCTTAAAGAGCCAACGTACTGCTACGATGGCTCGCGCAGGGGGGCCAGCCTGCCCGGTATAACTGCGGCGGCTGGTCCGGAAGGGGTTAAAGACCCCAGATCTCTCCATAAAGAGTACCTATTACATGTCTATTGCTTTCCCAAGTGATATTTTCATATCTTGTGACAGGAATAAGTCATTAATAAAAATGTTTTTTAAAGCGTCAGTCTAAAATAAAATAAAAATACGTAAAGTGCCCCACCCCCCCTCCTGCAAATGCAAAACACGCGTTGGTCCCAAATGCACGCAAACAGTGATCATCTGACACGTGCGAGGTCACACTACGAATGTCAGATCATGGGCAGTATTTCCAGAACCCTTGCTTAAATCTAAAGTGGTAACCTGTAAAGGCTTTTAAAGCGTCGCCTATGGATGGTAAAATTTACGTTGTTTGTTGCCATTGTGACACTTTTAAATGTTTGATATTTATTTACTTGGCGTATACTCATTCTTTATTTTTTACAAAAATTGGGTTATATTGCTTTTTTATTTTGCTGCAAATTAAAAAAAAAAAAAAAATGTACTGAGAAGCTGCTATGCAAATAATGTGTAACATAACAATTGCAATACAATCCAATTTATTCTCTAGGGCCTCTGATTTAAAATGGATAATGGTTGGAGGTTCTAGGAAATTTTCTAGCAAAAAAATCATGATTGTGTAAACAAAAAGTGCCAGAAATGTCCTGCAGGTCAAGTGGTTCAAAATGTTGTAAAGGCAGAAATCTTTGCATTAGAGGAAATAAAGTCTTCAAGTACAGCAGGGACTTGCGTGAACCTTCTGTAAAAGGTGAACTAACCGTGTTAAGGGAATGTTTGTGTATTGCAGAGGGCAGTCAGTGGAATTGTCACTTCCATGAAGAGATCGAAGGATCCTGCAGTAAGATTCAGTATAAAGAGAAAGGGAACTTCCTGCAAGTCATCCTGCAGAAGAAAATTCCTATGAACAAGTGGCCCAGCCTCCAGGTGAGATTCATCAGGGTAATATTACACAATGTCTGGGCCTGTTTGTAGGGCCGCTGATAAGGCAGTACAGCCAGCCCTCCTGTACTGGGCCCTAGCCCCATCAGTTCAAATGGGGGGCCCGCGCACCTGCCGAGTAGGTGGACCGTCTGTACTGTCTTATTGCAGACACCAATCCTCTTTTGCCACCCCTTGCAGCGCTGCCAGCCTCTGTTCCTCTTTCTCCCTCCGGCTTCACTGCAGGGAGATTGGTTCTAGCACATGCGCCCCTTCCATCTTAAGTACCCCCCCCAGTGGTTCCGGCTTCCCTCCTTTCCTCTCCTGCCGACAGCTGCTGCGGGTACACAGGGGGATGTTTCAGGATGGATAGCGGGGGAATGGGCTGGTAAATATATAATTTATTGGCCCCTTCCTTTCCTGAATGAACGTAGCGAGTGATCGGTACCAAGGCAGCACAGTGGTGTAGTGAGTAGCACTTTCGCCTAGCAGCAAAAGGGTCGCTGGTTCGAAACCCGACCACGACACCATCTGCCTGGAGTTTGCATGTTCTCCCTGTGCCTGCGTGGGTTTCCTCCGGGCACTCCGGTTTCCTCATCACACTCAAAAGACATGCTGGTAGGTAAATTGGATCTTGTCCAAATTGGCCCAGTATATATATGTATATCTGTGTGTCCCAAGTGTGTCACGATCCTACGGGGTAAAATGACCGCACCAGCCAAGCAGACTCTGGCTGGAAAAAGCGCCCAGAGGCGATTCAGTTCGCATGAGTAGCGCTATATAAGTCATTCATTCATTCAATCACTCCTGTTTTCATTAATCACTGAAGCATAGTGACTACTATCTTTACCAGTCTACAGTGCCCTTAAAGTCCATGACTTGCCCCTAGGTCGTTTTCTTGTTCGACTGAAGCATAGTAAACTGTGCTTCAGTTTGTGACTGAGCAAGAAGCCTCAGAGCGCTTCCAGTTCATTTATCTGTGCAACTAAGGCTGCAGAGAAATTAACTGATAAATCTATGTCCTCAGTCACTTCCGGCCAGGGGGGCCCTGTCAGGTAGGCTGTATGGGGTCCCGTGATTTCTATCAGCAGCCCTGCCTGTTTGCATTCAAAAGTCAAACTTCGGTCAAATTCTTTTATTGCCTTTTTTTTTATTTTTTATTGCAAACAAATCCCCTACTGTTAACTGAACATTCACATATCTTTTGAATAACCACAGCAGTGCCTAAATAAACCACCTTGCAAAGTGGGATCCACGGGGCTTTATCACTCTAGCATTACAAAAATCTCCAATCCTACCCCCTTCACCTGTGCTACCGGTCTTGTGGGCGCCCTTGTATAGTCTTTGCAGGGAACCCGCTGACGTTCTGTGGCTGCGGTGGGCGGTTCTGTTTTGTGATGCTCTGGAGCGTTGGCGGTCTGTGGCTGCGGTGGGCGGTTCCGTTTTGTGATGCTCCCGATTTTTGTCCCCGCCCATTCACATCTTTTACAGCTGATGTAAAGCTCAGTGTTTCCCGGCAGCTAAATGGTGGCGCTGTGGGTGGGTATTGAGCTGCCCAGTCACAGCTCGGAGTACATTTTCCAAGAATCTTGGGAAATGTAGTTCTGTGGGCTATGGCTGGGTTTAACGACTTCCCGCCCGGCCTACAGCAAAAATGTTTTGTTGAATACGTTTTTATTGAAAAACATAACGTAGATGACAAAGCATAGTAGACAGGAGCATGATAATTCCTCCAAAGACAAAACATACAGGTACATGTGAACATTCGACATGAAAGATAATATTTTGTTACTGAGCCTAATTGAGGGTCCGACCATGTGGCCTACAGCAAAATGACGGCGGGGCAATGGTTCAGTTATTCTGACTGGACGTCATATGACGTCTTTCAGGATAACTGCCAGTGGGGGCGCGCAGCCATCGTGGTGCGGCATGTCGGTCTGATACACCGCTTAACCCAACCTAAGTAAAGAACCTCTGATTGAGGTTCTTTACCACGTGATAAGCCGTGTCCAATCACGGCTGATCGCAATGTAAACAGAAAAAGCCGTGTATCGGCTTTTCCCCACTCGCATCTGACAGGAGCGAGTACAGGAGAGCCGATTTAGCCCCCCCCCCCCCACCCATGGTGTACTACAGGGCTCAACAAATCCCGGTCGCCATGGCGACTAGAAATAGGGTCCTGGCGACTTGGCTTGTGACCTGGCACCATCTGGTGGTGAGCCGTTGGTATTACAAGTTATTACCACCAGATGTGAGCTGGCGCCATCTGGTGGTGGCCGTTGGTATTACAAGTTAAGCATTACAAGTTAAACAGCAATTCTAATGTAATTTTTCACTATTTTCACTGCCATCTTCTTCCCTCTAATTGGAACCCCCAAACATTATATATATTTTTTTATCCTAACACCCTAGAGAATAAAATGGCGATCGTTGCAATACTTTCTGTCACGCCGTATTTGCGCAGCGGTCTTACAAGCGCACTTTTTTTGGGGAAAAAATTACACTTTTTTTAATTAAAAAATAAGACGACAGTAAAGTTATCCCCATTTTTTTTAATATTATGAAAGATATTGTTACGCCGAGTAAATTGATACCCAACATGTCACGCTTCAAATATACGTCCGCTCGTGGAATGGCATCAAACTTTTACCCTTTAAGATCTTCATAGGCGACGTTTAAAAAAATCTACAGGTTGCATGTTTTGAGTTACAGAGGAGGTCTAGGGCTAGAATTATTGCTCTCGCTCTACCAATCACGGCGATACCTTACATGTGTGGTTTGAACACGTTTACATATGCGGTCGCTGCTCACGTATGTGTTCGCTTCTGCGCGCAATCTCGTCGGGACGGGGCGCGTTTTCTGGCTCCTAACTTTTTTAGCTGGCTCCTAGATTCCAAGCAAATTTGTCAACCCCTGGTGTACTAATTCAATTTGCCCCCATTGCCATTGCCCAGAGCAGGTAAGTATGCCTTTACAACAGCTTCAAGGTGTCATTGTAAGAAGACAATTCATGTTATTCACTTTACCTGTCAGTCATAATGTTATTGCTGTTCTGTGTTCGTTTTTATAAATGAATGTTAAAATCTTATTACGGTGTTCCTTTTTAGAAAAAGAAGAAAGATGTGGTTAAAGAGCAAGGGAAGCAAACTACAATAAAAGAAAACCGCAAAGCAAAAGGACCTTCAAAATTATCTGCATCTGAAAAGAATCCGACCCAACCGGCTGGCAACTCTGAGATGAAAAAGATCAAATCTGAGCAGAAGAGCGCCAAGCGAGGCCAGGAATCGGTGGAAGTCCCCACCAGAGGGAAGGGCCATGTCGCAAGAAAAAGTGAAGCCAGCGTAGCCACCCCGAGCGGGTCACAGATTAGAAAAGCCTCGCCCCATAAACCCGTTTCCACAGTCCCTGCACGGGACGCCAGCCCTCGCAGTCACAGAACTGTCAGCCTAGAGGATTCTACAAAGTGTGTGAAAAGTAAAGGGCTGGGCAAAGTTCCTGAGCGGACTCAAGCCGGGGATAGCTCAGTACTAATAACACCGGCAAGTCCCCTCAGAGATACTCAGAATGCTGCAGGGGACAAGGTAAGATGATTATTGGGGTCTTCACTCTAACCTGAAACTGCCCCTTATTTGAAAAAATATAACATAAGCTGAAAAAAATAAATTCTATTCGTTTTGGGTACGGCGGGAAAGGGTGAAGCTTAAAGCGGGGGTTCACCCTTAGAGGGCACTTTTTAGCCTTAGATTAATGCTCGTTTTGTCTAGGGGAATCGGCTATTTGTTTTAAAATATGAGCTGTACTTACCCGTTTACGAGATGCATCCTCTCCGTCGCTTCCGGGTATGGGCTGCGGGACTGGGCGTTCCTTCTTGATTGACAGTCTTCCGAGAGGCTTCCGACGGTCGCATCCATCGCGTCACGATTTTCCGAAAGAAGCCGAACGTCGGTGCGCAGGCGCAGTATAGAGCCGCACCGACGTTCGGCTTCTTTCGGCTACGAGTGACGCGATGGATGCGACCGTCGGAAGCCTCTCGGAAGACTGTCAATCAAGAAGGAACGCCCGCTCCCGAAGACCCATACCCGGAAGCGGCGGAGAAGATGCATCTCGAAAACGGGTAAGTACGGATCATATTTTAATACAAATAGCCGATTCCCCTAGACCGAACGAGCAGGAATCTAAGGGGAAAATTTTTTTTTTTTAATAAATGGGTGAACTCCCGCTTTAATTGTAGTCCTCGTTAGGGGGCTGTCCACTTTTTTTTTAAGGTAACACTGCTCTGTCCATGTCTCCCTGTCTTTCTCGCGTCTGTGCTTCTGCACTGTTACATGTGCCTGTGGTTGGCATGCCAACATATAATTACGCAAGAATTTTCCACTGATGCGGGCCCATTAGGCCCCTTTCACACTTGGGCGGCGTCGGCGGTAAATAGCTAAAAATAGCGACGCTTTACCGCCAATTTCGAGGCGGTATTTGGCCGCTAGCGGGGGTATCTGCAGAGGCGCATTGCTGGCGGTATAGCCGCGATGCCATTGGCCAGGAGCGGTATACACACTGCTCCAAAGATGCTGCTAACAGGACTTTTTTACCGTCCTGCTAGCGCACCGCTCCAGTGTGAAAGCCCTCGGGGGCTTTCACACTGGAGACACGGCAGCGGCTGTTTAGGGTTGGTTTGCAGGCACTATTTTCAGCGCAATATCGCCTGCAAACCGCTCCAGTGTGAAATGGGTTTTACTCAGGCAGTGAAAAAGCTAGGTTTACCCCTGTGTGTTGGTAAGTTTTTATTACATTTTTTTTCTCCTCTGCAGGCAGTTTTTGGGGGGGGGGGGGGGGGGGGTTGACCATCGCCTTACTGGCATGCTGCACTCCTTTCGGCTTCATTGCCGGTTCCCTACTGCGCATGCGCCCTGCACTTTCTAACTGGCCCGGCGGCTGAAAAAACAGGTACCCCCTCCCCCCTGAAAGGTGCCAAATTTGGCACCGGAGGGGGGGCGAAAGATAAGTGGATGTTCAATTTTTGGGTGGAACTCCGCTTTAAAGAAAGGGTTAAAACCACCACAAAGCGCCTCTGCAACGGTGCCCATTGATTTCAATGGGCAGGAGCGGTGGAGTGGTATACAACACCGCTCCTTCACTGCTCCAAAGCAGGACTTTTTTTTTTTTTATTGTCCTGCTAGCGCACCGCTTCAGTGTGAGAGGGCTTTCACACTGGAGAGACAGCAGCGGCTGTTTCAGGTCTCTTTGCAGGCGCAATTTTTAGCTTTGTAGCATCTGCAAAGTGACCCAGTGTGAAAGGGGCCTGGGGCACAACATTTTTTAGTTTTGAATAGAGTGGAGAGGGATTGGCACATCTTGTCAGGTTTTTATTGTCTGTGCCCCCCTTTAAGGAGATTCACCTTCTATTTGTCCTGTTCACCTTAATCATGGAAAGTAAAATAAAATCTCAGGTTTTTGGGTTTTTCCCAGAGCAGAATTAGAGGGGAAATCTTCCAACGGAGACACTAGTTCTGGTGGCAACTAAGGAGTTTCTCACTTTGTAACGATTTCCTGTAGTAGCTATGGGACAGGAAGTGAAGGGAAATCTCCTCAATGGGACACAGTGCAAAAACTGACAGGGATTATAACCCTCTCTTTATTTAAAAAAAAATAATCAACATTTTGCTTTTAGCTCTACTATTAACCGGTTAAGCCCCGGACCTTTAGGCAGCTAAATGCCCAAGCCAGGTTTTGCGATTCGGCACTGCGTCGCTTTAACAAACAATTGCGCGGTCGTGCGACGCGGCTCCCAAACAAAATTGGCGTTCTTTTTTCCATACAAATAGAGCTTTCTTTTGGTGGTATTTGATCACCTCTGCGTTTTTTATTTTTTGCGCTATAAACAAAAATAGAGCGACAATTTTGAAAAAAAAACAATATTTTTTACTTTTTGCTGTAATAATTATCCCCCAAACCATATCTAAAATGTTTTTTTTCTCAGTTTAGGCCGATACGTATTCTTCTCCATATTTTTGGTAAAAAAAAATCGCAATAAGCGTTTATCGATTGGTTTGCGCAAAATTTATAGCGTTTACAAAATAGGGGATGTTTTTATTGCATTTTTATAAAAAAAAAAAGTTTTACTACTAATGGCGGCGATCAGCGATTTTTTTTTTTTTCATGACAGCGACATTATGGCGGACAATTTTGACACATTTTTGGGACCATTGTCATTTTCACAGCAAAAAATGCATTCTTTATTGTGGAAATGACAGTTGCAGTTTGAGAGTTAACCACAGGGGGCGCTGAAGGGGTTATGTTTCACCTAGTGTGTGTTTACAACTGTAGGGGGGTGTGGCTGTAGGTGTGACGTCATCGATTGTGTCTCCCTATAAAGGGGATGACACGATCGATGCTGCCGCCACAGTGAAGCACGAGGAAGCCGTGTTTACACGCGGCTCTCCCCGTTCTTCAGCTCCGGGGACCGATCGCCGCTGGGGTCCCGCGGTCATGGAGCTTCGGACCGGGTCGTCGGCGCGCGCCCGCGGCCCATGGCTGGGTAGACGTACAGGACGTGAAGGTACGTCCATCTGCCCAGCCGTGCCATTCTGTGGACGTATATCTACAGGCGGCGGTCCTTAAGTGGTTAAAACAGGCTTTCCATGGGATTGAGTCCTTTGTATGCTGATGGGTGGGAGAGGGAGCCGGTCTGACAGAGAAAGGAGAGCATTGGGGGTGTTATCAGTGCAGAGATTTATGATGGTCAAATGGCAGGAAGGAGAGGAGGCTTTTAGTCTCCTAGTAGTTGGCAGGGAGTTGTAATCTGTGTGTTGTGCTACAAAGGAAAGTCTGCAGCACCCTTGGCAAATGGTAAATGATTACTTGAGAAGGTTGTGAGATTAGCGATGATGCAGCGACTTGATGATTCTGTTTCTAAAAATGATTCAACTACATATTGTCCCCCCGCCCCCCCGGATCTGGTTGCCAAATGTAAAGTGGAGCTGCTTCTAAAAATAGTAACCCGTCATTCTCTCGTGGTCACTTTCCCACTATCCTAAAATAATTCCATACATTTAAAGGGAAACTGAGCACTTGAGCAACTGAAATGTATCCATGCTCATGATCTCAAGAAATTGCCCCTTTCCTGATGTGGAAGCGAACGCTCCATCATTGATCACTTTTACAAACTGACCTACTACCCGGGACCTTGTACACTAGTGATCTGGAATGCACCCCTTAAAGGTAGGGTTGTCCCGATACCACTTTTTTAGGACTGAGTACAAGTACCGATACTTTCAAGTACTCGCCGATACCGAATACCAATACTTTTTTTTAAATGTGTCCCCAAATGCAGCCATGTCCCCCCACATATTGCAGCCATGTCCCCCCACATATTGCAGCCATGTCCCCCCACACCTAGATGTCGCCGCCGCCGCATGGTTAAACAGCGTGCGGGGAATATCACAGCTTTCATTTGAATAGCTGTAGTGTTCCCCGCTGCGCCGCGTATAGACACTCCCCCTTGCTCGGGATTGGACAGATCCGTCCAATCCCGAGCAAGAGGGAGTGTCTATACGCGGCGCAGTGGGGGAACACTGCAGCTATTCAAATGAAAGCTGTGATATTCCCCGCACACTGTTTAACCATGCGGCGGCGGTGGTGTTGTTGCGGTATGCGGCGGCATTCGTTGCGGCAGCGGGGGGGCGAGTATCGGATGAGGCATCGGGGGCATTTGCGGGAGTGCTCCCAAGTACAAGTACTCCCGCAAATACTCGGTATCGGTCCCGATACCGATACTGGTATCGGGACAACCCTACTTAAAGGGGTTGTAAAGGTTCATGTTTTTTCACCTTAATGCATTCTATGCTTTAAGGTGAAAAAAAACAGAGGATTGGCACCCCCCCCCCCCCCCCCCGAGCCCCCGTTTACTTACCTGACCCCACGAAAGTCCCCCGGCCTGAACGCGCATGCTTCTCGGCCGGGCTTCTCGGCTAATTAATTGGTTGACGGCAGCGCAGACATTGGCTCCCGCTGCTGTCAATCAAATCAATGACGTGGCGCGCCAGGGCCAAGTGATACAATAAGCAGCTATAGCCGCAGGCTGTATCACGGGAGCGCGCCCGCAAGAGCTAACCCCCGTGGGGGGTTATACTCTGCAGAGCTTGGTGTGGAGAACGCAGAGAGCTGATTGGAGGGAAAGGACACCCCCCCCTTACACAGGAACGGAGCTGAGGTGGTCAATCACAGGCTGTGTGCTGGAGCTCCCTCTGTCGCTTTTATTTCTCTTGGTCTTAGGAAAGCTTGTCAGAAGTGACTCGTGCAGATAGCAGTGGAAGGAGGCAGCAGACAGAGATGACACTTGGTGCTCTGGATTGAGACAAGTACACACTATAGAGCAAGTCCCTTCATGCCTCTGCCTGTGGGAGTCATGCTTGCAATGCCTCATGGGACTTGTAGTTCTGCAACAGCTGGAGGGCTGCCAGTTTGAGACCCATGCTATAGAGCAGGGGTCTCCAAATTGCGACCCGAGGGCCAGATGTGGCCCTTTGCTAGCCTTCATCTGGCCCTTGGGGCAGTATTGCTCCCAACGATATGAGGCACTATTCCTCCCAATGACACCAACAATGGGGCACTATTTATTCCATTCTAGCAATGATGGAGCACTATTCCTCCTCCAGCACTGGCGCCATGTTTATTCTCACTGATGCTCGGCCCTGGGGAATTTTCTACCTCCATTGGTCAGAATCTGGCCCCCCTTAAGTCTGAAAGACGGTAAACTGGCCCTTAGCTTGAAAAGTATGGAGACCCCTGCTATAGAGGGATATGCTTTGTTCATATTTAATTTCTGATGTTTACAAAAACTTTAAGGGGACATGCTACATTCCTTCATCAGGGCAGGGACTGACATAAGGGGCCATTGTGATTTGTAAACCCATGTGTAATATGTTGATGGTATAAATACACACAGGATTAATATTAAAGTCTAATATACTGTGCAATTTTTTTTTTTTTTTTTTTTTTTTTTTTTTTTTTTTTTAACGTGCTTCTTTTCATGTTGAAGGCTCCTGCATGTGACCAAGAGATGATTCCTCTTCCTGATATGCAGCCAGTGCCCCCGTCAGTCTCTCAGATGGTACAGCCTGGGTGCTCCGCCACACCAAGTAACCGGATAGAGGAGGATATGGCTTCAGGTGCAATTGTCCCGTCGAAAGAGTTGGCCGCTACAGTTTCGGAGCAAGTCCTGGAGCGTCGGCAGGAAGTCCCAAAACCACCCGAGATTCTTCATGATCAGGAAACATTTGTAGATTCCTCGATAGTTCCAGCAACACAAGAGGAGCTTCAGCTTCCAGGGAAAGCACCTGAAAATCTGACGGTTCCTAACGGGGGCTGCAGCCTGGAGGATGGCAGAGAAGGTAAATGTCTAGTTGGGCAGCACCTTTCCTGATGATTCTCAACGTTGGTTTTTAACCTCTTGGCACAGAGAGTGCGCAAACATGCAGCTCTCCTGCTCTGCTCCTTCACGCTCACTGGAGCACTGAGCTGTGGAGGGGCAAGGGAGCGGCTGTCTCAGCGGCACCTGGCGGATCCAGACTTCCGAAGTCAGGATGACGTGGTGCCTGGGCTGAACTTGGTGACGTTGGCAGAGAGTGGACTTCAGAGCTTGGACTCTACTGAAAAGGGGTCACAGGAGTGAAAAACAAATTGCACTACTGTGGCCCTTAAGAGAAGCCCAGCCTAATGAGCGCGGGTGGCCCTTTAACACTGAGGGGCTGCATATTTGTGTATCTAAATGTAAACAAACCTGTGCCCTGCATGCTCTCGGCACAATTACCGGTGCCTAAGGCCCCTTTCACACCTGCGCACCGTATGTCCACTTTTTCATCCATCCGTTTACGGATGAAAAAGGGACATGCATGTATCCCTATGGGATAGCGGGTGACACCCGATCTCATCCGGGTCTGCTATGCTCTGATTCTGCAGACGGAGGAAATCCTATTTTTCCATCCATCATCGGATCGGGTGAACACCGGCAGACGTAGGGGAGAGCGGAGATCTGACAGTGTGGTCACTGGTGTGTTTGTGTGTGTGTGTATATGTGTGTGTGTGTGTGTGTGTGTGTATATATATATATATATATATATATATATATATATATATATATATATATATATATATATATATATATAATGGTGGCGATCTGCGTTTTTTTTTTTATCAGGGCTGCAACATTATGGCGGACACGTTTGACACATTTTTTGGAGCATTAACAATTTTACAGCAATCGGTGCTATAAAAATACACTGATTACTGTATAAATGTCACTGACAGGGAAAGGGTCAACACTAGGGGGCGATCAAGGGGTTAACTGTGTTCCATCTCTGTGTTCTTACTGAAGGGGGGGTGGGACTTGCTATGGAAAAGGACAGATCGGCGTTCATACTTTGTATGAACACACGTTCAGGCGTTTCTCCCCTGAAAGAACCGGGATCTGTGTGCTTACACACACGCACACACAGCTCCTGGTTCTCACTCTGTCACGAGCGATTGCCCGGCGATCATCGCGCCCAGTCGGGCACTCGCATCGGCTCCAGGGGGGCGCCCCTAGTGGCCACAGGGCCATGTTGCCGCAGTAAAACTGCGACGGCTGGTCGGCAAGTGGTTAAAGCAGGCCATACAACTCCTCGCTGCCTGGCATTTGCTTACTGAAGAGCGATCTGATCGTTGATTGGTCTTTAAAGAGCAACGTTGGCGTTAACTA
>NC_053495.1:13056974-13111974 GCF_905171775.1 Rana temporaria
TAGCCAATCGGCTTCTAACTTCAGCTTGTTCAATTAACCTTTGACACAGAACCTGGAAGCTGATTGGTTTCAATGCAGAGCTGCACCAGATTTTGCACTTTTAGGAAATCAACCCCCATAGTCTTTTATAAAGAGAGCCCGCTTGTTGAGAAGGGTAAACGTCCTTGCATAAAGGCACGACATATGGTGAATTGCATTTTAAATCAATGGGAGTAATCCTCTACAGTCTTGGGGTCTAAGTGAGCCAGCCAAACAAACAAATGCTATTTTCAGATGGTTAGATTCCATTGAAATTATACATTTTAGTTTAAAAGCTTCTACATTGGAACTTGTGTGTTTGCTGCGCAACTAATGTCGCCTGTTTTTGTTTACAGGTTGCTATCAAGCATGTGGCAAGGGACCGGATTGGAGAGTTTAAGCATATGGTAAGCAGTCATATTATTACCCGCTCAGATTGCTAATGGTGCGTCGCATCAAAATGTTAAATTTTCCTGGCTGCACGAGGCTTATCACATTTTATGTTTTTTGTTCTTTTTAGAATGGCACCCTGGTCCCTCTTGAAATCTGCCTTTTAAAGAAAGTGTCATCGGGCTGCCGTGGGGTGATCAAGCTTTTGGACTGGTATGAGCGGCCCGACGGTTTTATCATCATCATGGAGAGACCGGAGCCTGTGCAGGATCTGTTTGACTTTATCACTGAGCGGGGAGCTTTGGGCGAGGAGCTCGCTGCCAACTTCTTCCGGCAAGTGGTGGAGGCTGTGCGGCACTGCCACTCCTGTGATGTGGTGCACCGAGACATCAAAGATGAGAACATTCTGGTGGACCTCAGGACGGCTGAGCTCAAGCTGATCGATTTTGGCTCTGGCGCACTGCTACGGGATGCAGTTTACACAGACTTTGATGGTTAGTTTCCATTCCTTTGCCTGTTTTTATTCTTGGGAAAACAAAAAATTAATAGTTATGGATGCTGTAAAAGACAGATTGCATTGGTTTGTTACTTTTGGAAGGTTCTTGGTTCTAAATTTTCTTTTTTTTTTATTTGAAGGTACACGAGTGTACAGCCCACCAGAATGGATCCGCTTCCACCGATACCATGGGCGTTCAGCTACTGTGTGGTCCCTCGGCATCCTGCTATACGACATGGTGTGTGGCGATATCCCCTTTGAACACGATGAAGAAATTCTTAAGGGCAAGATCCAGTACCGCTGCAGGGTATCAAGAGGTAAGCCAATCCTTCAAGCACTCATTTAATGGTCACTTTCATTGGGGTTGATGTGCAAAATCTTGGGCAGCTGTGCATAGTAGCCAATCGGCTTCTAACTTCAGCTTGTTGAGCTTTGTCAAAGCCTGGAGGCTGAGAATGGTTTCTATGCACAGCTGCACCAGATTTTGCATCCTCTTGTGTTGGCTGTTCCTTTTTTTTAAAGTGGTTGCAAACCTGTCATTGCACTGTATCGGCACAGAGCTGCCAATCCCAGCTACAGAAACTGATAGATTTTTGCCGCTGGGATTTACAGCTTGGCTAAACGCCTGTGCAGATGCATCATTAGCGATTAGTTTTTCTCATTCAGTGTAGTTCTGGGAGAGCAAGACCCTTTTATTGTGACTAGGGGGGGCCATAAGCTGTTTAAAGTTTCTTGTTAAAGTAAAGCTTTCACCTATACTTGCAAGTACCGGTTGACTGGCTGCTATACTGATCGCCTTTAAAGGAGTTGTAAAGGAAAATGTTTTTTCACCTTAATGCAATCTATGCATTAAGGTGAAAAAACATCTGATGATGCCGGCCCCCGAGCCCCCGTTATACTTGCCTGACCCCTCGAAAGTCCCTATATCCTCTTCGCTGCTCAGCCTGGCCGCTGATTGGCTAGAGCGGATGGATTGAGAGCAGCGCAGCCATTGGCTATGGCCGTTCGCTGTATCACGTAAGCGCGCCCGCAATTACTCACCACCATGCGAGCTCTCGTATGACTGTGGTCAGTAATTGCGGGGAGGACCAGAGAAAGCCGCCGAGGGACCCCAGAAGACGTAGATCGGTGCCACTCTGTGCAAAACGAAGTGCACAGTGGAGGCAAGTATAACATGTTTGTTATTTTAAAGGAAAACATTTTTTTTTCCTTTAGTAACCCTTAAATACTTCTAGTCATTGACCCACCACTAGACCCACCACTAGTTTTGCACAATCTGGCAAGTCAGAATTTCCTTAAGTTTATGGCTTGGTGGTTTTTTTTTTTTTTTTTTTTTTTTTCTTCTCTTATGGGTTACTTTTAACAAGGGGAATAAAAGACCTTGGGCTTGTATAGTGGAAAAAACGTATTTAGTTGCTGTGGCTAATACAGTTAGTCTTGCCACGGTCTGTTGGTATAATTGACCCCCAGCATTGCTTACAGATATGTAGGTGGTGACTGTTTGCATCAATTACACACCTATGTTCCATGTTCTAAGTTCCGTTTTTTTTTTTCTCCCGCAGAGTGCCAGCATTTGATCGAGTTGTGTCTGTCAAAGAGACCCTCAGACCGACCGACCCTTGAACAGATCCTCTCGCATCCCTGGATGGCACAGCAGCAAAAGCTCATAGACCAAAAGGACAATGGCAAAGTAACAAGAAAGCTGGACCAAGAATCTACCAGCTCAAGTCAGGAAAGCCTCTGAGCCCAAAAAACAGACGCTCGCTGAGCGACTTGGGAAAGGATATTACAGTCCCGGCGCGGAGGGGCTGTCATGGATCTGAACGTCCGGTCCCTCAGGCTTGGATTCCCTGTGGGATAGAAGGAGCTGTCCCACCCAAGTGATATACCTCGAATAGGGGGGGGGTCTTCAGAAGGAACTTTGTTTGTTATGGAATGTGGTGACTTCAGACTGTGGACTATATCCTAGAGACCCCTTCACTTTGCCAAGAGACTTTGATGGTTGGGGTGGGAGGGGGACGTGAGCAAGCAGGGAAGGGTGGGGAGCCTGCTATGCCATGAAGGGGCTTCACTAGCAAGCATATATTTTTGTATCTTGCTTAATGGTTGGTTTGTTTTTTTTAATATTCAGGTCCGATCTGCTGTTGACAACACATTATGAACAAGTGCTCGCTTTTAGAGGTGCATCCACTTAAACGTTGACTCAACCCAAAATCATTTTGTTTAGGGATAGGTGCTACTTACCTTTTTGAAGCTCTCAGTTGTCTTATGTTTTTTTTTTGTATGTAGCAGCAGGCTTCCCTAAGGCTAACTAACATTGGTCATACATTTTTGTATTTTTTTAAATTTTATAATATAGTTAAAAAAATTATATTTATAAATATATATTTCTTTAACGTCCTTCAATAAATAACATGCATGTAAATGCAAAGCCCTACACAAGGTGGTTGAACCTGGACAACACATCAATTTAAAAAAACATTTTTTGGGGGTGTTGTTGGCCTTTAGTCAAACAGTCTGCCATCATGTAGGCAATGTCAACCATATGTTAGCATGGGTAGTAATAGCGGCCCATTTTATCCTTTTGTTTTTTGGGGGTGTCTGTTTTAGGAGGATGCACTTCTCAAAATGCCAGCAGGTTTTAATAAGGCTGTAGAATCTAGCGATGACACAAGACCTGGTAAGGGATACTACTTTGGCTGTGTGTATTCCACGACTTCAGATTTTTTATTTTTTTTTCTCACACAGTCCAGATTGCTGAAATATCAGCTGTTGAGAATCCTAAGGCTCCACACTGTCCCATTGTACGATCAATGGAGGATTTTTTTTTTTTTTTTTTGTAATGTATAATGTATCCCTCCTTGCTGCTAATAGGGGACTGTCGCCATGGCACAGTAGTTGAGGGAGTTAACCGAAAAGCTTGCTCAGGGAAACTGGCTTAGTGCTGGTATTTCTGGCAGTGCCTGTATTCTCTAGGACCGCTCGTCAAACATCTACTCCACAGGAATGTATGCTGGACCTTTAAACTGAGGCTTTGGATGGATCAGTCATATTTTTTTCTTTTTTTTTTTGGTGACGACTGTTAGTTGTCAGCAGAACTAGTTTACAATGACAAGTATCATTGCAATTCTTAATTTATTACTACTTTTTTTTTTGTTTTTTTACATCTTCAACAACTTGAACAAAGTTGTCTTCATGGCCTTAAATCTTTTTAGAGACGTTCCTGTCATTTTTGTTGTACATTATTTCTATGTTTATCAAAAGTGCCCTGGGGGAAAATTCACCATCATCCTGTGGGTAGATGGATGTAGACATTCGTGATCTGCTCCACGCAGTTTTAAGCAAGAAACTCGCTGTTCTTGTGAACTTCAGTTTACAGTTGTCACAACAGGACTTTGATTTAGGGGCTCACTGTGTTGAGCAATGGTTTTAGTTCTGAGTGCACCCTTTTTAAATAAAAAAAAAAACTTAAAGTTTACCTGTTGGTGGAGGCAGCAGCATTTTTTTTTTTTTTTAGCATGAGGAAATATTGGCAAAAAATTTGGATAGTCATGTTCCTTTTTGACGCTCATAGGCTTCAAGTTGGTACATTAGTTGCCTTTTGATACAGGTACTCTTTAAGGACACTTTGAAAATCCTTATTTTCTTAACACTCACTCCTCAGTAACTTACTGATCATTCCCACACTGAGCAAAATGGGTTTAACTCTGCCCAATGGAACCAGTTGGGTATAAAATTTGAATCTTGGGTACATTCTGTGTACCCTTACAGTGTTCACTGGTTATGTCCTAATTTATTTTATTTAATCTATGTAACTTGCGCCTTATTTTTTTTTTTCCAGTTTCGTGAGGCGGACTTTATTTATAAAGTGACTTTTTTTTTTTTTTTTTTTTCTTATGAATATTTATAAGAATCTTTGTTACGTTCTGGACATCAGAATTTTCTTTTGGGTCAGTTTTTATTTAATGTTTAATTATATCTATTTCTTTTAATAAAATTTTTTACAAGTTGAATCTTCTGTTTTTGTGTATCTTATTTGGCGTACTGTAACTTGTAGATAATCTGCCACTCCAGAGCAAAGTGATGGGTTGTCTTGGAATTCTACCCAACGTTACTTGCCTCTCCTGCTCTGTGCCTCCATCTGAACCCTTGGAAATGCCTACAATCATATTTCCACTATTGCAAGACTTTGCGTCGGTTGCCAACCTCCCAGTATACGTAGAGAAAAGAAGAAATCCCCTTAGGGAATTGGGACCTAAAGAGACAACCTGTACACCAGAAATCGGTATAAAACAATAATTTTATTGCACATTAAAGATGAAATAATAACACATAAAAATTGTAAGTTGCGCATCGATCTATAGACATCATGGGTATGAATACACGTTTCAAGCGATATGAGGATTCTCCCGTAAATCTGATGCTTTTCCAATGCCTTTTCTTAAGGGGTGTTTTACAGGACATGTATCTGTTTTAACAGTATTCTATCAAATAAGACAACATTGTAATAAAAATGGAGTAGGATTATGAACCCCATTACCATTCATAATGTCCTACCACCAAGATAACCTAGTATATGGGCGTGTGGTACTTAAAAGGAGTGTGCCTGGATAAATGAGCCACCTGGTCCTTGGTATAGGGCAGTGGTTCTCAACTCCGGTCCTCGGGACCCACTTACAGGCCAGATTTTAAATATTACCTTGAGGAAAACGTTTCAGTTAATTTCAGTTATTTTGAAAACGTGACCTGTTAGTGGGTCCCGAGGACCGGAGTTGAGAACCACTGGTATAGGGGAACATGTGACCTCCTTAGGATGCAGTGGCTGGGTTTGAGTGGCTATATGCCACATCTGAGAATTCATGGGTTGGGGACCAGGTCATTGGCTGTGTAAGCTCTAAACTTGGCGCTTACACCAAGGTTTAGACCCCGTGGCTCCAGTGAAACACAGCTGTGGGGGGGGCAACATGGCAAAGTTGAGTATCGATGGATAGAAGGGTAACTTTAAAAAAAAAAAAATTGAAAATTCCTGGTTGCATCAGCCACCTGCTGCATATGCATGCTTCTGTGGCCCATTCATTGCCACAGCTGGAGCTGTAATCCTTTTGGATGGCTGAGAGCTGCTATTGCTACTGAGTGACTATAGGAATGAAAGTCCTTTCTTGTATTGAGAGGTATGGACTCCAGAGAGAGAGGTTTTCCCCTGTACAAATTAGTAAGACCTCATCTGGAATATGCAGTTCAGTTTTGGGCCCCAGTTCTCAAGAAGGATATCGGGGAACTGGAGAAAGTGCAGAGAAGGGCAACCAAACTGATGAGAGGCATGGAGGAGCTCGGCTATGAGGAAAGATTAGAGGAACTGAATTTATTCTCTCTTGAGAAGAGGAGATTAAGGGGAGCTATAATCAACATGTACAAATATATAAGGGGTCCATATAGTGAACTTGGTGTTATTCCCTTTACGGTCAACACTGAGGACAAGGGGGCACACTTTACGTCTAGAGGAAAAGAGATTTCACATCCAAATACGAAAAGGTTTCTTCACAGTAAGGGCTGTGGAATATACTTCTGCAGAGGTGGTTCTGGCCAGCTCAGTAAAGTGCTTTAAGATGGGCCTGGATGATGAGGGGGTGGGGCCAAGTCCGGAATTCTGTGTCTATGCCCCCAAATACTGGACTTCGGAGCACGCCCGCAAGGTAACCCCCAGGCAGAGCGCTTCTCCCAGGGGGTTAACTGATGCGAGGAGGAGCCACGAGCGCAGCCGGGGAACCCCTGAAGACGAGGTTCGGGCCACTCTGTGCAAAATGAACTGCACAGTGGGGATAAGTATGACATGTTTGTAAACCTTATTATTTTTTTTTAATTAACAATCACTTTAAGCCCTGATGTGGAAAAAAAAACATGTCCCCTGTGCATCTGTATAATGATATCTGGCCTATATCTACAACTCATGATACATTAGTGTGATTGTCAGTGGGAAGAACGCTCCTTACACTTGTGGTCATTGGGAAGAATTCCTCCCTTACAGATGGCTAAAAAGATCAATGGTGTCTGAGGGAACTTATCTGAGAGAGCAGATCTCAAAGAGCACCATTAGTGGTCATCCGTTCTTGGAACAACGTTTTGTACAAAGCACACTGCTGCATCGTTTGAAAAAAAAGTGCAAGAACAGTGTGCACCTAAACCACTTATACCATTCACATTCATCATGTCCCCCCATCCCCACAGATAGAATGAAAGTTAGGCATACACCAGTTAGGCCTATTATGCCTGATTAAAACTCCTACTGCCAACTTATTTTACACAGCCGTAGCCCTGATGAGGAGGTGACGTGTGACTCACGAAACGCGTTGGTTTTTGCTCCCGTTATAAGTTTGAAACAAAACCTTACTTTGGACTGTAATACTTTGATTTTCAGATTGAAACATTACCTCCACAATTTGGGGGTTCCTCTGGTAGTTCCCTGATGCACAGAAACCGCAAAAAAAAAATTACCTGGATGCCCCTTAGGGACACTATCAGTACAGTTATAGAGAAATTGGTTCTGAGGTCCCCAAACCAGAGAGCCAAAGAAGGGGGTGGGCCATTGTTGGACTATCGCGGTACTGGTAGCATGAATATAAAATGTACAAAAACAGTTGTAAAAATAGAAAACATTTTTATTAAACACTGCATCAGTAAAGACACAACAGGGGGTACAGAATTAAAAAAGTTAACGACAAAGGCAACACCAGTATGGTAATCCCCAGGAGGGGGAAAAGAATGGTGGGTTGGGAGTCATGACAATATCTTGACTAGTTTCGCGGCTTCAGCCGCTTCATCAGAAGTATGTCTAGAAAACCCCACAGGCGGGTGCCACCACACAGGGTCCCGTCTGGCGACCAGGGGGCACGCGTAAGTATGGATAGACCTACTTATCTTGAATACAAGACTTGTGTTGCATGTAGGGGGCCCCCGGGAACGGGAGCCCAAACTGAGGCATGTGTGTGGGGCCACAAATGACTTCCACAAAGAGTGTCCAGGGTAATGGACCTAAGAGGGAGGGGGACCACCATGGATCCCACGGTGGCTTCAGGGTAGTGAAGCCTACCAGTGGCAATGTGGGCTGGGTGAGGTCCCGGGGGTCCAGCATCTACTATCAGTACAGTATTGAACTATTTAATTTTAAGTACATTATCTACTCAAGGTTCCAGCACCATCAATCTCCTGACAGGAGGCCCAACCCTTCCTTACTCTGTCCAATACAAAAAAAAAAATATATGAACACAGTTCCACTTTCGATTTTTTTGTAAACCAGTGATGGGATATGTAGATAAAACTGTCTACAAGAGTTTATAGTCAGTTCCCAAAATTCTTATTTTTTTTTCCTTTATTTGGCTGGAGTTCCTCTTTTTAAGTTGGTAATATTGCTACAAACGTTTTTTTTCTTCCAAGGAAAATAAAGTGCAGACATTTCAGGTAATTGAGCCAGCCACACTATTTGTGCCGCTCGGCGCTCAATATTTTGTTATCGCAGGGTTTGCGTCCGCATTACACAAACTCCTGGGCACATAATTCACTGGCTGAGCCACCAGCCCCCCTCCAACCACTCTTCCCCAGGCAATTTGTTTTTCTCCGTTCTGACTCCTCAGGAAGTGTTGACTAATTTTATCTGAATTATTGATCTGCCTCCCTCGTGGACCACTTAGCACAGGCTGTTCTCTCAGAAGCTTACAGGATGTGTCGGCTTTCATCGGAACCGCAAACAGATTATATGTACTGTATACAGTGATAGATAGATATATATATATATATTTTATGTAATTATATATTTTTTGAACAGGAATCCAGAATTTCTATAGCATTGACTCTTTCTGCTGTGCTAAAAGAGAATTTGTATTCGAACATTCCCTGCTAATATCTTATACTTACGTATAGCTACTTGGCAACTTTATTAAAAGATTAAAGCGGAGCTCCGCCGTAAAAAATTTTTTTTAAAAGCCAGCCGCTACAAATACTGCAGCGGCTGACTATATATGGACACTAAGGATGAGCTTCGTATTCGAGTCGAACTCGAGTTAGACTCGAACATTGTATGTACGATCGTTCGTCGAATTACGAACGTTTTGGGCCGTTAGCGCCAAATTCAAGTTGCGTTTCACAGCCCATAATTCACTGCGGCATCCCCTTAGGGAATTGGGACTTAAAGAGACAACCTGTACACCAGAAATCGGTATAAAACAATAATTTTATTGCATATTAAAGATGAAAAAAAAACAAACATAAAAATTGTAAGTTGCACACCGATCTATAGACATCATAGGTATGAATACACGTTTCAAGCGATATGAGGATTCTCCCGTAAATCTGATGCTTTTCCAATGCCTTTTTTTTAAGGGGGTGTTTTACAGGACATGTATCTGTTTTAACAGTATTCTATCAAATAAGACAACATTGTAATAAAATAGAGTAGGATTATGAACCCCATTACCATTCATAATGTCCTACCACCAAAATAACCTAGTATATGGGCGTGTGGTACTTAAAAGGAGTGTGCCTGGATAAATGAGCCACCTGGTTCTTGGTATAAAGGAGCATGTGACCTCCCTAGGATGCAGTGGCTGGGTTTGAGTGGCTATATGCCACATCTGAGAATTCATGGGTTGGGGACCAGGTCATTGGCTGTGTAAGCTCTAAACTTGGCGCTTACACAAGGTTTAGACCCTGTGGCTCCAGTGAAACAAAGCTGTGGGGGGCAACATGGCAAAGTTGAGTATCGATGGATAGAAGGGTAACTTTAAAAAAACATATGTATGCTTCTGTGGCCCATTCATTGCCACAGCTGGAGCTGTAATCCTTTGGATGGCTGAGAACTGCTATTGCTACTGAGTGACTATAGGAATAAAAGTCCGTTCTTGTATTAAGAGAGGTATGGACTCTAGAGAGATAGGGTTGCCCCTGTACAAATCATTAGTAAGACCTCATCTGGAATATGCAGTTCAGTTTTGGGCCCCAGTTCTCAAGAAGGATATCAGGGAACTGGAGAAAGTGCAGAGAAGGGCAACCAAACTGATAAGAGGCATGGAGGAGCTCAGCTATGAGGAAAGATGAGAGGAACTGAATTTATTCACTCTTGAGAAGAGGAGATTAAGGGGAGCTATAATCAACATATACAAATATATAAGGGGTCCATATAGTGAACTTGGTGTTGAGTTATTCACTTTACGGTCAACACTGAGGACAAGGGGGCACACTTTACGTCTAGAGGAAAAGAGATTTCACCTCCAAATACGGAAAGGTTTCTTCACAGTAAGAGCTGTGAAAATGTGGAATAGGAATAAGGAAAGGCATGTGGCTGATGATTGGCCAAGCATGCACTATGACCCGCATGCTTGGCCAATCACAGCTTGCAAAAAACGGAGAAGTGTATAGAAGTGTAGAAATGTTCTACATCCATCCCCCCCCCCCCCCCCCCCAGCAACTGTCATAACCAAGTCTTATGTTTGTCATCACTTATCCAAGATCTACACTGTGCTGCCCACTTCTCAAAAGGTCAATGGGACTTTGCCAATTCATTCCAATGGAAAGGCTGTCTATCATTCAACCCAATGGAGGACAGCCTTTTTCAACATTTCAAATTTCAACATTTGCCATTTTATTCTTTAGGGTCTCTGCTAAATATATATATATATATATATATATATATATAGCTGGATTCAGAAAGATTTACGCCGGCGTATCAGTAGATACGCCGACGTAACTCTGAATCCACGCCGTCCTAAATTTAAGCGTATTCTGGAAACCAGATACGCTTAAATTAGGCTAAGATACGAGCGGCGTAAGTCTCCTACGCCGTCGTATCTTAAAGTGTAATTTTTAGGCTGGCCGCTAGGTGGCGCTTCCGTTGAGTTCGGCGTAGAATATGTAAATGACTAGATACGCCAATTCACGAACGTGCGTGCGCCGTCGCAGTAAAGATACGCCGTTTCCGTAAGAGATACGCCGCGTAAAGATAAAGCTGCCCCCTAGGTGGCGTAGCCAATGTTAAGTATGGCCGTCCTTCCCGCGTCAAAATTTGATGTCGTTTGCGTAAGTCGTCCGTGAATGGGGCTGGACGTAATTTACGTTCACGTCGAAACCAATACGTCCTTGCGGCGTACTTTGGAGCAATGCACACTGGGATATGTACATGGACGGCGTAAAAAACGTCAATCACGTCGGGTCACGAGTAATTTCCATAAAACACGCTCCCCCATCCTCATTTGAATTAGGCGCGCTTACGCCGGCCCCATTTACGCTACGCCGCTGTAAGTTAGGAGGCAAGTGCTTTGTGAATACAGTACTTGCCTCTCTGACTTAAGGCGGCGTAGCGTAAATACGATACGCTAAGCCGCCTTAAAGATGCGGCGCTCTCTCTGAATCTGGCTAATAATGTTTGGTGGTTCTAAGTCATTTTCTAGAAAAAAAATACAGATTTATACTTGTAAACAGAAAGTGCCAGAAAAGGCTTTGTCCTTTAAGTGGTAGAAAGTAAGTAAGTATACAGCATGGGGGGTGGGGGAACAATTAAAGGATAACTGGACTAAAACTACAATTATCCTTTAAGATGGCCAAAACATCTCAACTGGAACCTCCCTGATTGCCACACTCCTTATCTCAAAAAGTAAGACCAAAATGTCACGTGAAGGAGCTTTAAGTCCACCCCCAACCTTGTTGATTTGGTCCTGGTTGACCCCAAGTAAGGATGGGACATTGATTGATCTGCAAATAGCAAACCTTGCGTAAAAACTTGCAGCTCATTTTCCCAGCATCCGAAAAAAACCTTCAGACCCAACAATTCAGCATTCTTGCATTCTTTCTCTTCCCATGTAAACTAGATCCTGAGGTCCCACAGCTTTCTCACAAAGGTGATAACGGGGTCAGAGAAACCCTTCGTCCAGCTGCACAGGAGCTCTCTGAATTTAGGGTCCTATTTAGAGTAGATGAGGGTCCCCTGGGTTCTAGGATCAGGTGACCAAAATGAAATCCGGGGACATATTTTTTTTATTGGCAAATGGTAAACTATTTTATACGCATATTTTCCTCAAATTATACATGCAGTCAGTGGTGTAGCGTGGGTTGTCAGCGCCCGGGGTAGGGCAAGAAATTTGTACCCCCCCCCCCCCCCCGCCAGACTTTTAGCCCTTGCCCGAGTCCCTTCCACTAAAACAGTAGTACTGACCAACAGGCCCGGATTTACTCCCTTTGCCGCCCCAAGGCCGGGTCCTTCAATGCCACCCCCCACACACACCACCATTCTCGTCCTTTATCGATGACTGCTACAATAGATCTACTAAAAACTAGTGCTGTCAGTTAAACGCGTTATTTACGGCGTTAACACAAACCCATGTTAACGCCGTCAATTTTTGTATCGCGCGATTAACGAGGCGGCGTTCGGGGGTTATACCGGGATGATGCCTGCAGCCGTTTAGAGCGGGCGATCGGCTATCCAAACATAACAACCGATGCGGCTAAAAGCCGCTCGGTTGTTATGCCGGAGGAGCGGGAGGGGACATCCCCCCCTCCCGCCGCTTTTCGCCGCTCTGACCGGGCCTCCCGTCCCACCGGGAGACCCGATCCTCCATCCGCCGCGTTCTGTGTTCAGGCGGAGACTGACACTAAGCCGTAAACGGCTTTGATTCAGTCTCCGCATTAAAAACCACGGAAGCGGCGTCATGACGTCACTTCCGGGTTTCTCGGCTGCCAATGGCGCCGGATTTAAAAAAGTACACAGTATTCAGAATCGCCGTTTTCGGCGATCTGAATACTTTGAAGTGCAAAGGAGGGCTCGGAGGTCTTTTAGACCCCCGATCCCTCCATAAAGAGTACCTGTCACCACCTATTGCTGTCACAAGGGATGTTTACATTCCTTGTGACAGCAATAAAAGTGATCAAAATGTAAAAAAATAAAAAAACACAATTTAATATTATAAAAAAAAAAAAAAAAAATAAGAAAACAAAAAAAAAATGTTTTAAAGGGTGAACCTCCTTAATCGCGCAATTAATCGTGAGTTAACTATGACATTAATGCGATTAATCGCGATTAGAAATTTTAATCGCTTGACAGCACTACTAAAAACATATTTCCACACAAGAGAACACTAAAAATAACTGTGCCCACTAATTGCAGCCTCTGTGCCCATGAATGCAGCCTCTGTGCCCACTGATTGCAGCCTCTGTGCCCATGAATGCAGCCTCTGTGCCCATAAATATAGCCTCTGTGCTCACTGAATGCTCCCCTCCCTCTGTTCTCCGGCGCTCGGATGTCACGGAGCTGGGTCTGTGTCTGTGTGCAAGGTTCCGCCCCCCCTAGAACAGCTCGTGTGATAGGTGGAACACTGATTCAATCTACTATCACACAAGCTGGTCTAGGGGGGGCGGGACCTTGTGCACACACAGACCCAGCTCTGTGACATCCGAGCGCCGGAGGACAGAGGGAGGGGAGCGCGCCGTCCCTGCACCCACTGCCGCTCGGTGGCCTTGTGAGGAATCCGGCCCTGCTGACCAACCCGCGACCAGTTACCAAGTCGCTTAAGTGGCCCACGCTCTTTAAAAGGTTGGGCACCCCTGTTTTAACCCTTTATTGGCTGCTAGCAGGGGGTGAAAGCGCCCCACTAGCGGCCGAATAGCGTCGCAAAATTGACGGTAAAGTGCTGCTAAAAATAGCGGCGCTTTACCGCCGACGCACCCATAGCCCCAGTGTGAAAGGGGCCTAATAGCAACCCTGTGCATTTACTACAGAGCAGTGCGTTTGCCTGCGAGCCAGGCATTTTGCGCACGTTCCTGGTAATGTGTTTTTTCTACTCCTGTGTCCTCTCTACTAGGGATGTCCCGATACCGATACTAGTATCGGTACCGATACCGAGCATTTCCCCGAGTACTTGTACTCGGGGGAAATGCTCCGATGCCTCACCCGATACCAGGGCAGGCAGAGGAGTTGCAAGTCTTTCCCCACCGAGCTGTCTTTCCCCCGTGCTCCATGCCGGTCTTGTCTCCCCCCGCTCCGTGCCGGTCTTGTCTACCCCCGCTCCATGCCGGTCTTGTCTCCCCCCGCTCCGTGCCGGTCTTGTCTACCCCCGCTCCATGCCGGTCTTGTCTCCCCCCGCTCCATGCCGGTCTTGTCTCCCCCCGCTTCGTGCCGGTCTTGTCTCCCCCTGCTCCGTGCCGGTCTTCTCTCCCCCTGCTCCGTGCCGGTCTTGTCTCCCCCCGCTCCGTGCTGGTCTTGTCTCCCCCCGCTCCGTGCCGGTCTTGTCTCCCCCTGCTCCGTGCCAGTCTTGTCTACCCCCGCTCCATGCCGGTCTTGTCTCCCCCTGCTCCGTGCTGGTCTTGTCTCCCCCTGCTCCGTGCCAGTCTTGTCTACCCCCGCTCCATGCCGGTCTTGTCTCCCTCCGCTCCGTGCCGGTCTTGTCTCCCCCCGCTCCGTGCCGGTCTTGACTCCCCCCGCTCCGTGCCGGTCTTGTCTCCCCCCGCTCCGTGCCCGTCTTGTCTCCACCCGCTCCGTGCCCGTCTTCTCTCCCCCCGCTCCGTGCCCATCTTCTCTCCCCCCGCTCTGTGCCCGTCTTCTCTCCCCCCGCTCCGTGCCGCTCTCCCCCCTCAATCTGTCAGGATGGAGAGCGGAGGTAGGAGCCGCTAAACCCGGCTCCTACCTTTTCAGAATGAACAGAGTCAGTGATCACTGACTCTGTCCATTCATATAACTGAAACATCGTAACCTGTGTTTACGATGCTTCAGTTTATGAATGGAGAGGAGCCTCTGTCTTCACTCCATTCATTTGCAGAGAAAGGGACTGGGGAATCTGTTTCCTTAGTCCCTTTCTCTGTCTTAAAGAGGAGATGTCAGAGGTCTGTTAAGACCCCTGATATCTCTCCAAAGACCCCCAACAGGGCTGATTAAAAAAAAAAAAAAAATTGCAATAAATATATAAAAAAAAAAAAAAATGTAAAAAAAAAAAAAAAAAAAACACACTGTCACATGACATTAAAAAAAAAAAAAAGTATCGGTATGGGCGAGTACTTGAAAAAAAGTATCGGTACTTGTACTCGGTCTCAAAGAAGTGGTATCGGGACAACCCTACTCTCTACGAAGGTTCACAGATCAAGTCTCCGACAGTGTGATGTTTCAGGCAACAGAGAGGGCACATTTCTGAGCTGCATTGGGCACAACTGGCAGTTACAATTGAGTTAGGATGATCCTATCAGCTGCCTTCAGTTTCAGCGCCAATTCAGAAGATCAAAGCAAGGCGTCATAATAAAGAGAGGGGGGGGGGGGGGGTTATTCAACAAAAGGAAGTAAATAAAGAAAATGCAGCAAATATGTTACAGGAACAAAGAAAAATGTGAGAAAGTTGAAGTTGTCCTTTAAGCGTCTCTGCCTCCCACAGAATGGAATGCTGCGGTTGATACGGGGCCTGGAGTGACTCACATCATCTGCGCTTACTTCAGTACAAAGAGAATCCGAGTTCACCGCAGACTGACATCGTCTGGGCTTCAACATAAAAAACATATGTTCTTAGAACTTATATCCAGCAAGACTTTCCCCTCTGCTATTCACGATGCAACTTGGAGCTTGTACACGTCCCAATGGAGGAAATGGGGGCTGGAGGTGATGTGTCTGATGATGGCGGAGGTTGTCCTTCTTGCTCCAACCAACTATGACCTTCAGGTCTCCTCTGATGATCAGGGCCGCCATCAGGGGGGTACAGGCATTAAACCTGTAAGGGGCCCAATGGTTCCCAGGGGCCCTGCTGGCCCCCCTCCCGTTTTTTTTTTTGCATTACATCTGTAAGGCGCCCGATGGTCCCCAGAGCCCCTTACGGGCCGGGCTGGCCCCCCTCCCATTTTTTTTTTCATTACACCTGTAAGGGGCCAAATGGTCCCCAGAGCCCCTTACAGGCCCGATTGGCCCCCCTCCTGTTTTTTTTTTTATTTTGCATTACACCTGTAAGGGCCTGTAAGGGGCCCTGGGGACCATTGGGGTCCCCAGGGCCCCTTACAGGCCCGGTCGGCCCCCCTCCTGCTTTTTTTTTTTTGCATTACATCTGTAAGGTCCCCAGAGCCCCTTACGGGGCGGGCTGGCCCCCCTCCCGGTTTTTTTATTTATTTATTTATTTTTTTTATTTTTTTTGCATTACACCTGTAAGGGGCCCAATGGCCCAAGGCCCGGTCGGCCCCCCTCCCGTTTTTTTTTTATTTACATTTTTTTTGCATCACACCTGTAAGGGGCCCAATGGTCCCCAGGGCCCCTTACAGGCCCGGTCGGCCCCCCTCCCGTTTTTTTTTTTTGCATTACACCTGTAAGGGGCCCAATGGTCCCCAGGGCCCGGTCGGTCCCCCTCCCGTTTTTCTTTTGCATTACACCTGTAAGGGGCCCAATGGTCCCCAGGGCCCCTTACAGGCCCGGTCGGCCCCCCTCCCGTTTTTAGAGTGAAGACTGTGAGCCAGGTCTTCTCGTCCAACATCAGTGCCTGACCTCACAAATGCTCTTCTGGAAGAACGGTCAAACATTCCCATAGACACCCTCCTAAACCTTGTGGACGGCCTTCCCAGAAGAGTTGAAGCTGTTATAGCTGCAGAGGATGGGCCAACTCAATATTGAACTCTACAGACTAAGACTGGGATGCCATTAAAGTTCATGTGTGCGTGTAAAGGCAGCATCCCAATTTTTTGACAATATAGTGTATGTAAAGCGCTCAGGGCCGCCATCAGGGATTTTGGGGCCCCTTACACAGCTTCAGGCATGGGCCTCCTGGTGGAGCAGAGAAGGGGGGTTGCCATTCGGACCCCTTACAGGTCGGGGGGGATGGGGGGGGGCTTTGGGTGCTGACAAAAAATAATAATAAAAATAAGTAAAAAAAATTAAATATATTAAAAAATAAAAATAGGGGGTTGCCATCTGGGGACCACCGGGCCCCTTACAGGTCAGGGGGGGGGGGGGGGGGCTTTGAGTGCTGACGAACAAAAGCAAAAAAAATAATAATAATTGAAAAAAATAAATAAATAGGGGGTTGGCCTCCGGGCCCCTGGGGACCCCCGGCCCCTTACAGGTGTACTGCCTGTACCCCCCTGATGGTGGCCCTGAAACCGCTGCGTAAATTGGCAGCGCTATATAAGTACCTATAATAAAGAAATAATAAAGAAATAAAATAGCATGCATGTTGCTATGGGGGCACATGAGCAGGCTCACTCCCGAGCTGCGCTCCTGTGAATTGAATCCTCAAAACAAGATACAACGGCATCTGGGTTAGATCCGACAGGCGTACGTCTTCGTACGCCTTCGGATCCTAGATGCAATTCTTCGGCGTCCGCTGGGTGGCGTTCCTGTTGTATTCCGCGTCGAGTATGCAAATTAGCTATTTCCGGCGTATAGTTAAAGCTGCTATTTGGTGGCGTACGCAATGTTAAGCATGGCCGTCGTTCCCGCTTCGAATTTGAAAATATTTTTTTTTGTTTGCGTAAGTCGTCCGTGAATGGGACTGGACGTAATTTACGTCCAAGTCAAAACAATGACGTCCTTGCGACGTCATTTAGCGCAATGCACGGCGGGAAATTTAGGGACGGCGCATGCGCAGTTCGTTCGGCGCGGGGACGCGCTTCATTTAAATGAAACACGCCCCCCCTACTCGCCGATTTGAATTACGCGCCGTTACGCCGCGAGAGATACACTACGCCGCCGTAACTTACGGCGAAAATTCTTTCTGGATTCAAAGCTTTCAAAAGTAAGTTACAGCGGCGTAGCGTATCTCACATATGCTGCGCCGATGCAATTGTACGTGAATCTGCCCCAGTGTGTGTGTGAATCAGTGATATGAGAGAGACCCCAGAGAGCCACTGCACTCATGCACATCGCTGGATCAGGATGGGGCCCAGGTATGTATAAGGGGGGCTGGGAAGGAGATGCACCCAGAAGGGAGGCTGGGGAGGGGATACACCCAGAAGGGGGGCTGGAAAGGAGATACACCCAGAAGGGGGGCTGGGAAGGAGATACACCCAGAAGGGGGGCTGGGGAGGGGATACACCCAGAAGGGGGGCTGGGAAGGAGATGTACCCAGAAGGGGGGCTGGGAAGGAGATACACCCAGAAGGGGGGCTGGGGAGGAGATGCACCCAGAAGGGGGGCTGGGGAGGAGATGCACCCAGAAGGGGGGCTGGGAAGGAGATACACCCAGAAGGGGGGCTGGGAAGGAGATGCACCCAGAAGGGGGGCTGGGAAGGAGATACACCCAGAAGGGGGGCTGGGAAGGAGATGCACCCAGAAGGGGGGCTGGAAAGGAGATACACCCAGAAGGGGGGCTGGGAAGGAGATGCACCCAGAAGGGGGGCTGGGAAGGAGATACACCCAGAAGGGGGGCTGGGAAGGAGATACACCCAGAAGGGGGGCTGGGAAGGAGATGCACCCAGAAGGGGGGCTGGGAAGGAGATACACCCAGAAGGGGGGCTGGGAAGGAGATGCACCCAGAAGGGAGGCTGGGAAGGAGATGCACCCAGAAGTTTTTTTACCCTATTGCATAGAATGCAATAAGGTAACAAAAAACCTTCTGCCTTTAGAACCACTTTAATGGCACCCACATGCATTGACAAACACTAGCGCATTATCACATGCATCAAACTGCATGGTGCTGCAGCACTGTGTGGCGCGCTGTGGCGCAATTTTTTAAAAAAAGTCAGGAACTTCTTTCCCTGCATTTCTGTAGGTAACGTAGCCCATTGAAATGAATGGCGACTCGCAATAATGTGAACCTAGCCTTGCGTAGATTTCGCTTTACAAACTAATGTCCTGCTCTTGTCATCCACCCAAAACACCTGCTATGCTTTAAATTCCCAGAAACTGAAGATCTGCTGAATTTGTGCCCCTGCCCAGCCTCCAGGGAACACAGCCACACCTGTGACACCCACCCTGAACCCTTTCCCATGTACCTCCTGTTCCCACCTATTAGCTTATAAAGCAACCACTCCCACAACAAGCCTGATTTAACCTTTCAGCAGATTCAGGGAAAACTCTGATAGGGTCCCTGATCTAAGGGGAAACTCTGAAAGGGACCCTAAAGTAAGGGGGTACGCTGATGGGGTCCCTGATGTAAGGGGAAATTCTGATGGGGTCCCTGATGTAAGGGGGAACTCTGATATGGACCCTGATTTAAGGAGAGATTCTGATAGGGACCTTGATCTAAGGGGAAATCTGATAGGGACCCTAAAGTAAGGGGAGATTCTGATTGGGACCCTGATCTAAGGGGAAACTCTGATAGGGACCCTAAAGTAAGGGAAAACTCTGATAGGGACCCTGATGTAAGGGGAGTATCTGATGGGGACCCTGATGTAAGGGGAAACTCTTATTGGGACCTTGATGTGAGGGGAAACTCTTATTGGGACCTTGATGTAAGGGGGGAACTCTGATAGGGACCCTGATGTAAGGGGAAAATCTTATAGGGACCCTGATGTAAGGGTAAACTCTGATGGGGACCCTGATGTAAGGGGAGACTCTGACAGGGATCCTGATGTAAAGGGAGACTCTGACAGGGACCCTGATGTAAGGGGCAACTCTGATAGGGACCCTGATATAAGGGGGAACTCTGATGGGGACCTTGATGTAAGGGGGAACTCTGACAGGGACCCTGATGTAAGGAGAAACTCTTATAGGGACCCTGATGTAAGGGGAAACTCTGATGGGGATCCTGATGTAAGGGGGACTCTGATAGGGACTCTGATGTAATTGGGACTCTGATAGGGACCCTGATGTAAGGGGGAACTCTGATAGGGACCCTGATGTAAGGGGAAACTCTGATGGGGACCCTGATGTAAGGGGGAAATCTGATAGAGGCCTTGATGTAAGGAGGAACTCTGATAGGGACCCTTATGTAAGGGGAGCTCTGACAGGGATCCTGATGTAAAGGGAGACTGACGGGGATCCTGATATAAGGGGAACTCTGATGGGGACCCTGATATAAGGGGGAACTCTGATGGGGACCTTGATGTAAGGGGGAACTCTGACAGGGACCCTGATGTAAGGAGAAACTCTTATAGGGACCCTGATGTAAGGGGAAACTCTGATGGGGATCCTGATGTAAGGGGGACTCTGATAGGGACCCTGATGTAATTGGGACTCTGATAGGGACCCTGATGTAAGGGGGAACTCTGATAGGGACCCTGATGTAAGGGGAAACTCTGATGGGGACCCTGATGTAAGGGGGAAATCTGATAGAGGCCTTGATGTAAGGAGGAACTCTGATAGGGACCCTTATGTAAGGGGAGCTCTGACAGGGATCCTGATGTAAAGGGAGACTGACGGGGATCCTGATGTAAAGGGAGACTCTGATAGGGACCCTGATGTAAGGGGCAACTCTGATAGGGACCCTGATGTAAGGGGGAACTCTGATAGGGACCCTGATGTAAGGGTAGATTCTGATGGGGATCCTGATGTAAGGGGAAACTCTGATTGGAACTCTGATGTAAGGGGAAACTCTGAAAGGGACACTAATGTAAGGGGAACTCTGACAGGGATCCTGATATAAGGGGAACTCTGATGGGGATCCTGATATAAGGGGAACTCTGATCGGAAGCCTGATGTAAGGGGGAACTCTGACAGGGATCCTGATGTAAAGGGAGACTCTAATAGGGATCCTGAAATATGAAGAGAATCTAATGGGGACGCTGATCTAGGAGTGAACTCTGATAGTGACCCTGATGTAAGGGGGAACTCTGACTGGGATCCTGATCTAAGTGTGAACTCTGATAGTGACCCTGATGCATGAGGACCACCCTAGGTAATGCCCACATGTGATACTGAGCCTCCATGATTGAAAGAATTGAAATCCAAAGAATGAAAGGGGTGATGATGCTGGATATCCTCCAACCAGGAAATGAGGCGGGCTCTATCTGGCTGGCTGCAGCTTCTAATGCACACTGCGGGAAGCTCACAGCGTGCAGTGAAATCGGAGTTAGAAGTCTTTAGTGCAGGAGAGGAGCCGGGAAAACTGTGCAAGATTTTTATTTGGCGTAGATACTGTTAGATTCCTGGCAGCGAGGTGGGAGAAGCGGAGGGTTACTCAGGCCTTATGAGAAGTATGTGTCACCGGGAGAGAACTCACATCTACTGTAAGGCAGAAGAGATGAGCACATGTCGGGGCAGGCTCGTTGCGCAGCATCATGACTGTGTTCGGGGTCTGCAGCGGCGGGGGTCAGCCCAAGGGCAAACGGCCGCCTTCCTCCGGTCTGCGTGACATCAGCCCTCCTCGGGCAGAGATGAGACATTTTATTATTAAACATGTGTGAGCAACGAAAACATTTGCAGCCGATAAACACCCCGGCCCACAATGCCAGAAAGTTCAAACTGACTTCTATATCTGGGGAAGAGAAGAGCGAAAAGGAAAGCAGGAGACCCCAATCCGAGCTTCTTTTTCCTTACCTTATCTAAAGCAGAACTCCGGACAAAAATAACAAGATAAAAAGGAATAGCATGTTAAAAGATTAAAGCGGGAGTTCACCCGAAAAACATTTTTTAACATTAGATTGATGCTCATTTTGTCTAGGGGGAATTGGGTGTTTTTTTTAAAAACGAAGCAGTACTTACCGTTTTAGAGAGCGATCTTCTCCGCCGCTTCCGGTAATGGTCTTCGGGACTGGGCGTTCCTATTTGATTGACAGGCTTCGGACGGTCGCATACATCGCGTCGCGATTTTCCGAAAGTAGCCGAACGTCGGTGCGCAGGCGCCGTATAGAGCCGCACCGACGTTCGGCTTCTTTCGGCTACTCATGACGCGATGTATCCGACTGTCTGAAGCCTGTCGGAAGCCTGTCAATCAAATAGGAACGCCCAGTACCGAAGACCTATACCCGGAAGCGGCGGAGAAGATCGCTCTCTAAAACAGTAAGTACTGCTCGGATTTTAAAAAAACTACCCGATTCCCCTTCACAAAATGAGCATCCATCTAATCTTAAATTTTTTTTTTCAGGTGAACTCCTGCTTTAAGCACCCAATCCAGCCTTTGCTGCAACATTCACCTTCAATCCAGAGATTCCCCTGCTGAACATTTTCTGCCAGTAAATGCCGGTGTATTATCACAGTTTGCTGCCTATCCTAGAATGCTCCGGAAGTCACGTGGCGGCCAACTGCACATGTGCGATGCGTTCCAAACACAAATGTGATGCGTTCCAATGCATTCACGACAGTGCACACCAGTGAAACCTTGGTCGGCATCCAGGCTCTTTCCTTAAAGCGGGAGTTCACCCATTTGTAAAAAAAAAATGTTTCTCCCCTTAGATTCCTGCTCGTTTTTACTAGGGGAATCGGCTATTTATTTTAAAATATGTGCAGTACTTACCCGTTTTCGAGCTGCATCCTCTCCGTCGCTTCCGGGTATGGGCTTCGGGAGCGGGCGTTCCTTCTTGATTGACAGGCTTCCGAGAGGCTTCCGACGGTCGCATCCATCGCGTCACTCGTAGCCGAAAGAAGCCGAACGTCGGTGCGGCTCTATACTGCGCCTGCGCACCGACGTTCGGCTTCTTTCGGAAAATCGTGACGCGATGGATGCGACCGTCGGAAGCCTCTCGGAAGACTGTCAAGAAGGAACGCCCATTCCCGCAGCCCATACCCGGAAGCGACGAAGAGGATGCATCTCGTAAACGGGTAAGTACTGCACATATTTTAAAACAAATAGCCGATTCCCCTAGAGAAAACGAGCAGGAATCTAAGGGGGAAAAGTGCCCTCTAAGGGTGAACCCCCGCTTTAACATCCCCGTGGATTGGAGGATGTTAAAAAAAGAGCCAGGAGGCCGAGCGAGCCGTCCGAGCGAAGCGAGGACGTGAGGCCGACTAGGTCACTTTCCTCTAAATCCACGTCGCCCTGAATGCCGGGTTCGCTGGTGTGTACTGTCGAAAATCCATTGGAACGCATCGCACTTGCGTTTGAAACGCATCGCGCATGCGCAGTTGGCCGCCACGTGACTTCCGCAGCATTCTAGGATAGGCAGCAAACTGTGACACTACACCCTCATTCTGATGACCAGCATCATTTAGCCCACTTCCTCTGAGCCCAGGCTGTCCCGGATCCACTCCCAGCCCCCAGACTCTGATGGCGACCGTGATGTAAGGAGGGAGTCTGATGGGGACCCAGATGTATAGTGTAACTCTGATAGGGATCCTGATGTAAGGGGGAACTCTGATAGAGAAACTGATGTATAAGGCAATGCTGATGTAAGGAGAGGCTATGTTGGAGAACCTGATATAAGGGGGGACTCTGATGGGGACCCTGATGTATAGGGGAACTCTGATGAGGAAATTGATGTATGGTGGAACTCTGAGAAGAACACTTTTGTAAGGGGAGACTTTAATAAGGACCCTGATGTTAGGGGAGACTCTAATGGGGACCCTGATATGAGAAAGAGATCGAATGGGGACCCTGATCTAAGGGTGAACTCTGATAGTGACTCTGATGTAAGAGGGGACTCTGATATGGATCCTGATGTAAGGGGAGACTCTGATGGGGACCCTGATATAAGAAAGGGATCAAATTGGGACCCTGATCTAAGGGTGAACTCTGATAGTGACCCTGATGTAAGAGGGGGCTCTGATAGGGATCCTGATGTAAGGGGAGACTCTGATGGGGACCCTGATATAAGAAGGGGATCGAATGGGGACCCTCATCTAAGGGTGAACTCTGATAGTAACCCTGATGTAAGAGGGGGCTCTGATAGGGATCCTGATGTAAGGGGAGACTCTGATGAAGAAACTGATGTAAGGACAGGTTATGTTGGTGATCCTGATATAAGGGGGGACTCTGATGGGGCCAATGATGTATGGGGGAACTCTGATGAGGAAACTAATGTATGGTGGAACTCTGAGAAGAACACTGGTGTAAGGGGAGACTTTGATAAGGACCCTGGTGTAAGGGGAGACTCTGATGGGGATCCTGATATAAGAAGGGAATCTAATGAGGACCCTGATCTGAGGGTGAACTCAATTATTGACCCTGATGTAAGGGGGGCTCTGATTGGGCCCCTGATGTGTGTGGGAGACTCTAAAAGTAACCCTGATATAAGGGGAAACTCTGATAGTGACCCTAATGCATTAGGAGGCTCTGATGAAGACCCAGAATTATGGGGGTACTCTGATAGGGACCCTAAAATAAGGCAAGACTCTGATTGGAAACCTGTTGTAAGGAGAGGCTCTGTTGGGGAACCTGATGTAAGGGAGGACTCTGATGAGGAAACTGATGTCTGGGGACCCTCTAGGAGGGACCCTTGTGTGAGGGAAGACTCTGATAGGGACCCTGGTGTAAGGGGGACTCTAATGGGGACCCTAATATAAGGCAAGACTCTGATGGGTACCCTGATATAAGCCAAGACTCTGATGGGGACCCTGATGTCAGGCGGAACCTGATGTAAGGAGAGGCTCTGTTGAAGAACCTGATATAAGGGAGAACTCTGATGAGGAAACTGATGTCTGGGGACCCTCTAGGAGGGACCCTTGTGTGAGGGAAGACTCTGATAGGGACCCTGGTGTAAGGGGGGGCTCTAATGGGGACCCTAATATAAGGCAAGACTCTGATGGGGACCCTGATGTCAGGTGGAACCTGATGTAAGGAGAGGCTCTGTTGAAGAACCTGATATAAGGGAGAACTCTGATGAGGAAACTGATGTCTGGGGACCCTCTAGGCAGGGCTGTCTTAATGAGAGGGCACACCCAGGGGCCCCAGCTGCATGGGGGGACCCTGCACTTTCCCCAAAGCAGCTGGTCCTTGAGCCCACGCTTCCCCCGAAATTGGGGGCCCCATGATGGCACTGAGAGTGATAGATACACAGGGGAGGCAGTCTACCTCCTACCTACTTGATGTCTGTTTACCTGCACTGTCATCATTGTAGGGGCCCCAGAGCATTTCTTTGCCCAGGGGCCCATGATGCTATTTAGACAGCCCTGCCTCTAGGAGGGACTCTTGTGCAAGGGGAGACTCTGATAGGGACCCCGATGTAAGGGGGGACTCTGATGGGGACCCTGATGTAAGGGGGAAATCTTATGGGGACCCTGATGTAAGGGGGAACTCTGATAGGGACCCCAATGTAAGGGGAGATTCTGATAGAGACCCTGATCTAAGGGGGAAACTCTGATAGGGACCCTAAAGTAAGGGGAAACTCTGATAGGGACCCTTAAAGTAAGGGGGGACTCTGATGGGGACCCTGATGTAAGGGGAAACTCTGATGGGAATTCTAGGGGAGCTATGAAGTGATGACGAGTTGGCTTCTGATGTGAGCTTCTGATACAAGGTCATTTCCCGTAGAGTGTCAATTCATTCATTTAAATTGTAATCATTAATTTATAAAACAGTTTTTTTTTTTGTTTGGCCTGTTTTTTTAGTTACATATTGTAATTTCTTAGAATGTGTTAGTTGTTAGGAACTAGTGCATGCTGGGAGGATTCTCTAGAGTTAGTGATACACACAAACATTTTAGGTATCTTCAGCAAGGCATAAGGCTGTTCCTCCAATCTCTCGCCATCTCCCCTCAGCGAGCTTAAAAAGTGAGTTCTTGTTATCTCATTCTGTGTTATAGAGCGTTGTTTCTTTATCATATGCAATATTGTACTGATTGATGCTTGTTTTATCAATTTGTAGTTTCGTCAGGCTCGTTCTAATAAATTTAAGATCAAAGAAGTATGGTATCTGAAGTTTATGGAGCGGGAAGGTTTAGCTCTCTGTCCTACAGACAGAACAGCCTGTGAATATTTGTAACGGAAACATGTGGAGACCCCCTTATCTCTCATCTTCCCAGCAGCCGGCGCTCTTTTCTTCCCTCCTGCGCTCTGGGCGGGCCCTAGACATCCTCACTTACAACGCAGGACCGCTGGGCCTGCATTGTACACGATGATATCCGAGTGCCGCCGATTGACCAAGATTCGAAAAGTAGCGGCGTGGGGGTCCCATGGAGCGGAGGAAGCCAGCGGGATCATGGGATATGGTGGGTAAAACTGCTTTTTAAGGTGCCCTAGACAAGTGGTTCTCAACCTGTCTAGTGCCGTGACCCCTTGATAAAATGTCCCAAGTTGTGGGGACCCCCAATGGTAAAATTATTTTCCTATCATGGGTTGTCGGCACCCAAGGTAAGACAAGTAATTTGCGCCCCTAACCCACGGACATTTAGCGCTCCCCGAGTCCCTTCCACTCGTACAGTATTAAAACCCCTTATAGTACATTTTAGGATGTACCACTCTCCCTCTTTTTTTCCCTTTTATCTCTCTCTATCCTTATTTCTTGTTTGTTATCCCCATCCCTCTCTGGACGTCTTTCTTGTTCTTTCTCTTATTCTTTCTCTCCCTTTTTCTTTGTTCCTCCCCTTCTTTTCCTCTACCTTCCATGTAGTCTCTGGGGTAGATTCAGGTACCTTTTGCGGCGGCGTATCTCCAGATACGCCGCCGTAATTTTAATTCCGCGCCGGCGTAGCGTTACGCCGATTCACAAAGGCAGTTACGCTGAAAAAATAGGCTTCCTCCACCGACGTAACTTGATTGCGGCGGCGTAGAATTGTGTGCAATATAACTTTGGCCGCTAGGGGCGCTTCCGTTGTTGTCGGCGTAGAATATGCTAATTTCCTAGATACGCCGATTCACAAACGTACGTGCGCCCGGCGTTCGTTTTTTACGTCGTTCGGGTTAAGGCTTTTTCGGCGTAAGGCTGCTCCTGCTATTAGGGGTCGCAGCCAATGTTAAGTATGGACGTCGTTCCCGCGTTGCGATTTGAAAATTTTACGTTGTTTGCGTAAGTCGTCCGTGAATGGCGCTGGATGCCATTTACGTTCACGTCTAAACCAATGACGTCCTTGCGACGTCATTTACCGCAATGCACGTCGGGAAATTTTAGGGACGGCGCATGCGCATTACATTAGGCGCGGGAACGCGCCTAATTTAAATGATCCACGCTCCCTACCGGATCATTTGAATTACGCGCGCTTATGCCGGCCCCTTTTACGCTACGCCGCCGCAAATTACGGAGCAAGTGCTTCGTGAATACAGCGCTTGATCCTGTAATTTACGGCGGCGTAGCATAAAGACGATACGCTGCGCCGCCGTGTCAGTGCGCGCCCCTACCTGAATCTACCCCTCTATTTTTATTCCTTTTCTTACTCCCTGGTGGGGAGTATGGGATCAGTGGCAATGCTGGCGGGGAGTTGGGATCAGTGGCAGTGCCGGCGGGGAGTTGGGATCAGTGGCAGTGCTGGTGGGGAGTTGGGATCAGTGGCAGTGCTGGCGGGGAATTGGGATCAGTGGCAGTGCTGGCGGGGAATTGGGATCAGTGGCAGTGCTGGCGGGGAGTTGGGATCAGTGGCAGTGCTGGCGGGGAGTTGGGATCAGCCAACTTAGGTGCTCTTGATCAAGGTCATCTGCTGATCTGAGAACTGTAGTGGGGACTTTTAAGGGCAACTCTAATCACAGGTAGTGTTACTCACTGTGTCTCTGACTTTGTGGTTTCTCGTAGCAGCGACACCTATGCTGAAATCAGGAGATAGGGTCTCCTCCAGCCCCTCCCACTTCACATTCCTCACCAGTCAGCTGACCTCTAGTCCCTGCCCCCCAGCTATGCCGTAAACTGAAGGGGCGGCTGTGAAGAGGCTGAGTGGGCGGCGGCAGGCTTCAGGAACAGCCCAGGTTTTGGGGACCCCTGGCAAATCCTCATTTGACCCCAAAGGGGTCCCGACCCCCAGGTTGAGAACGACTGCCCTAGACAAAAGTGAGCATTTAACTCCTGGCAGTTGCAGGGGAGCCACTTTGCTAGGGGTAGCTTTAGGTTTTCCCCGGAGTTCAGCTTTAAGGTATGGTATTTGAAATGCATTATATAAGCATCTTGAAGATTGGACCGAGGTGTCCTTCAGAGCATAGCGCTGCCACCCGATAATGCCCTCCCCCCTCCCTGCCCGCACTCCCAGAAGCCTTACAGTAGGATTTGTTTTCTTGGCAGAGATTATTTTTATGTCCGGGCCTCCCAGGGGACGTCTCCAGCTGGGGCTCACAGGAAATGGAGTCTGAAAATGCATTATTGATCTTAATGGATCTCCTGACTTGCTGATATTTCCTTTTTTCACGTCTGTCCCTCTTCACCCGTCATCTGTCTCCTTCTCGACCCTCATCGAGGACAGGAGCCAGAGACTGCAAGAGCTGGGATGTCACCTAGATCCCCCTGACATTAAACACCAATTACCACCCTTTGTTTGCCAAAGGATGCCCGCAGTGCCAGCCCAAGACATTGTGCTGCCTGGGACCAAGAATGGAATGCTGCCCCTCCCCCCCCCCCAAAAAAAAATCACGTCATGGCTCTATACATGTATAAAGAGGACCTGTCATGGCTCTACTCATGTGATAAAGACAAAATTGCTTAAGAAAAGCAACCAATGGTCGGACTTTATAGGCAACACAGACAGGAATAGTAAAAAATATATAATTTTTTTACAAAGTAGTTACATAAAACAACATTAAAAAGAAAACCATACAAGATGTCAGGTATGTATGTTGCCTATAAATGTCCCCTGTGCGTCTACGTGTTTCGCCATGAGGCTTCTTCAGGACAGACAAGAGAGGAAAATAGTCAAAGTCATTCGAACCACATAGGCATAGGCATAGATATATCCTGTACACAGGCTGTCTCCCGGGGGCAAACGCTGCTATCCAATCTGCCATGAGTAATAACATTGTACCGGGGACATGCACGGGGACGGAGCGGTATTAGGATCATGAGAATTTGTGGGTAGAGTAGGAGGGAGCGGCAATGCAGAGGGCTGGAGAGGCGGAGTTCCGATCGGAGCCGAGAGCTAGGGGGAACAGATTCCGACGGGCAACCTTTCTCGGCACAACAGGTTCCTGAGAGGGAGCGGCGCCTGCCTTTCTCACTCGCAGACTGCTCCCCTCCGGCTGTGAGTGTCCTCACAGGCAGCGGAGTGGGCTGTCTTGCGGGCGGCAGAATGCTGCCCCCCTAAAAGTGCTGCCTGATACCCATGGTACCACCCGGTCCCATCATAGGGCCGGCCCTGGATGCCCGGGCTACAGCAGCATGGTAGCTGCACGACTAGTATGCCTGTCTTGGAGATCTGGGACCATTGCCCCCAATCTGCATGGAGTTTGTATGTTCCCTCTTTGTAAATGGCGGTTGGATGAAATTTACATTCAGGGCTCATTCACACTTGCTTTGACAGGCAGGGAAGAGGCGTTGTATCACCTCTTCACCACCTGCTTTAACTCCTTGTGCCTCGCAACTAGCGTGGCAACCGCGTTATTGGTTATAGTTCCTGCCCTGGCAATGTGTGTACACCCCTAGTGGCAGGGCCGATCCTAGGGCCACAGGTGCCTGGGTGCAGAAATATTTCTGGCACCCCCACATGGGCGTCGTCATTTTACTAACTCCTCCCCTTTACAAATGTTTCTATGGCATTGACTCAACCACTGATAATACTGTATTTGCTTTCACAGTGGCATCACATGACATCACACTTACGAAAGCATAGGATATAGAAAGAAAAATGGATAGCCGCACTCCAATGACCGTTGAGGTTGTCTTTTATTCAAACGAACAGCAGATACATCACATCACAGGGTTACAGCAATGGAACAACCGACGCGTTTCGCACGGGACTAGTGCTTATTCATAAATAGCCATGAATAAGCACTAGTCCAGTGCGAAACGCGTCGGCTTTTCCCTTGTTCCATTACTGTAACCCTGTGATGTGATGTATCTGCTGTTCGTTTGAATAAAAGACAACCTCAACGGTCATTGGAGTGCGGCTATCCATTTTTCTTTCTATATCCTATGCATGCTTAGTGCACTGCCAGCACCCACGGTATCCTGAGTCAGTCTGCAAACTACATAGCTGACCCACCTGGAGCGGTGATTCCTTCCCACACTTACGAAAACCTTCCAAATACAACAGTAGGCTGGGATGGAAACATTTTCTCGTAAAACTCCAGCAGAGAAAGTCTGAGATCCCGGGACGGGAAACTTTTGTGTTTTTTTTTTATGTTTTTATCGTTATCTTATCTAAGGGGCTTAGTGAGTCACCAGTGAATTTAACTGACTTTTACTAGGTTGGGGAAGCTTAATCCTAAATCTCTCCTGTCACTGATGATGTCACTGTGGCCTTTGTGTCTCATCGGGAATCTATAGGACTATTTACATTTAAACAGGAGTTTACTGCATGTGCTGGCCTTTAGGACTGGTGTAGGTCACTTATTATCAGAGCTTCCCAGAATATAAAGCCTTTTAACTTTTCACCTTCTTTGAAGTCACACCAGCCAAACCTGACCAGATTCCTGGAGATAGCTTTGTTTATGGAGTGCAACCTCCGATAACTGAACAGCCTCTGATAACTGAACAGCCTCTGATAACTGAACAACCTTATCCATGTGATAATCAATCGGTGTGTACTAATGATTAAGGATTTTCCACTGTCCCTGTGCTGAGTTCCCGGGTCTGTACACCTGCAGTGCTCATTATGAGTTCCCACCATCCCTGAACTGAATTATTTGGTCTGTACACCTTGGGGCAGATTCATGTAGCACTTACACCGTTTTTTTGGGAGATGCGCGGCGTAAGTGCAGATTTGCGCCGGCGGATCGCTGCGCCGTACCCAGAGAACCAGATTACGCCTCCAAATAGACTTCATCGCCTCGGTGTAACATTTCCACGCCGGCGCGGCGTTGGTGCAGATTTACGCTGGTCGGATCTGGCGTGGCCATGGGTTTTGTGTTTTAAATATGCAAATGAGGTTGTTGGGCCGATTCATCAACTTAAGCTTGACCGGCGCAGGCTACTCCCGGTGCGCGGACCAGAAAATTCCGCCAAGTTACCCCTCATAAAAGCAGGGGTAACTTTGCACCAGACTTGCACAGGTCAGCTGGAGAGCAGCTAAAGCAGCAGCGTTACAGTCGACCTGAGCAACAACACTTGCTGGACAACACATCTGTGTGCCAACATGCCAGGGGCAGCCGTGGTCCTTGCACTATTGCGTCGACGGGCACGAAGGAGGGCACGGGGGAGGATATTCCGCACGCGCATTGACGTCTTTGACATGGGGGAATTGAAGGTGTATCGCACCTACAGATTCAGCCGTGAAGTCATCCTGGAATTAACCAGAATCCTGCAGGATGACATCACCAGCCCAACACACTGCAAACGACCTAGCTTGGAAAAAAAAAGCTTCAGTACATTTGCACCTGCAGGGCGGAAGTCTGGGCTGATTTATGGACTGGGCGTTGGTAGTGGGCCGGCGTAGCTCAGGGGTCACGCCAGGGCGCAGTTCTGAGCATGTGCAGATTGGGGCATTTACCCCTGGATGTCACTGAGCATGTGCGGTCTAAGATGCGCCCCGGCGTGACCCCTGCGCCACGGTCGGCACTTCATTAGCATAGGGTGACTCCCATTTGGCCTTACCCCGCCTTACGCCGTCTAAAATCCGCCCCACTGGGGCATCGTAGACAAAAAAAGTTTCTTGAATCACCTAACTGCCGCTCCGCGCTGGACTGGTGTAGTCTAAAAATGATGCACCACGCCGGTGCAAATCTGCACCATTGTACATGAATCTGGCCCCTTATGTGCCCATTATGAGAGGTTCTCATCATCCCTGCACTTGGTTGCTTGATCTACACACTTGCTGTGCCCATTATGAGGGGTTCCCACCATCTCTGAGCTCAGTTCCCGGACTGTACACCCGATGTGCCCATTATGAGTGGTTTCCACCACCCCTGTCAAGTTCCCAGGTCTGCAAACCTGCTGTGTGATATAAAAGGCTCCCACCCTCCCTGCACTAAATTCCCAGGTCTGTACATCTGCTGTGCTCATTAGGAAGGGTTCCTACCTTTCCCACACTGAGTTCCTGGGTCTGCACACCTATAGCTGGATTCACGTAGGGCGGCGTATGTTTCAGCCGGCGTAGCGTATCGTATTTACGCTACGCCGCCGTAAGTTAGAGAGGCAAGTGCTGTATTCACAAAGCACTTGCCTCCTAAGTTACGGCGGCGTAGCGTAAATGGGCCGGCGTAAGCGCGCCTAATTCAAATTGTGAAGAGGTGGGCGTGTTTTATGTAAATAAACCATGACCCGATGTGATTGACGTTTTTTACGAACGGCGCATGCGCCGTCCGTGGACATATCCCAGCATGCATTGCTCCAAAGTACACCGCAAGGACTTATTGGTTTCGACGTGAACATAAATTACGTCCAGACCCATTCACGGACGACTTGAGCAAACGATGTAAAATTTTCAAAATTCGACGCGGGAACGACGTCCATACTTAACATTGGCTAGGCCAGCTTTTTGTTGGACTAACTTTACGCCTGAAAACGCCTTATGTAAACGGCGTATCTTTACTGCGACGGGCAAGCGTACGTTCATAAATATGGCATATCTCGCTGATTTACGCATTCTAGGCGTAAATCAGCGTTCACGCCCCTAGCGGCCTGCGGAACTAAACAGCTAAGATACGACGGCGCAGGCAGTCGTATCTTAGCTACATTTAAGTGTATCTCAATTTGAGAATACACTTAAATGTGCGACGGCGCAGATTTAAATGAGTCAATTTAACCGTGAGTCAATTTAAATGTGATTTGACTTGTGTTTTTAGAAATTTCATTTTTGCTGCAGCATGTTCCATACATGGTACACATGCGCCACTTTACAGGCAGACTAAGGGGACCCCCCAGGCACTATATTTAGAGAAATTGTTCATTTTTATTGTTGCACTTTAAGCATAATTATAATCACTGCTCCTGAAACATTTTAAAAACATTGGGGCAGATCCACAAAGAGAGTACGCCGGCGTATCTACTGATACGCCGGCGTACTTTCAAATTTCCCACGTCGTATCTTTGGTTTGAATCCTCAAACCAAGATACGACGGCATCTGGGTTAGATCCGACAGGCGTACGGCTTCGTACGCCTTCGGATCTTAGATGCAATACTTCGGCGTCCGCTGGGTGGAGTTCTCGTCGTTTTCCGCGTCGAGTATGCAAATTAGCTATTTCCGACGATCCACGAACGTACGCGCAGCCGTCGCATTCTCTTACGTCGTCTCTAGTCGGCTTTTTCCGGCGTATAGTTAAAGCTGCTGTTTTGCGGCGTATAGTTAGACTTGCCATGTTAAGTATGGTCGTCGTTCCCGCGTTTTATTTGAATTTTTAAAAAAATGTTTGCGTAAGTCGTCCGTGAATCGGGATGGACGTAATTCACGTCTATGTCTTGCGACGTCATTTAGCGCAATGCACGGCGGGAAATTTAGGGACGGCGCATGCGCAGTTCATTCGGCGCGGGGACGCGCTACATTTAAATGAAACACGCCCCCTAATCGCCGATTTGAATTAGGCGCCGTTACGCCACCAGAGATAGACTACGCCGCCGTAACTTACGGCGCAAAATCTTTAAGGATTCGAACTAAAGCCAGGTAAGGTACGGCAGCGTAGCGTATCTCTGATACGCTGCGTGGGTGCAGATCTCTGTGGATCTACCCCACTTGCATTGATACATGTCCCACAAGGCAGTACCCAGACCCCCCCCATACCCCTATTATGGCCAATTACTTGCAAAATTGGCAATTTTTTGTGAAGGAGGGCGGTGTCCCTGAATGGCAGTTTGGAAATGTGGTCAACCTACTCATGACGTAGCAAGTGACATCACTTCCACGTCCCTCCCCAGCCCTACGCTTGGCGGTGAAAATCGCAGCATCGGTCCCCGTTCGGGGGCAGAAAATTCCAGGGCCATTAGAGGACGGTGCACAGCACGGGCGCCCTGCGGGGCCCCGGGGTGGTTATTTTCCATATTGTTGATGTGGGATCACTGATGCATGTGTCCTGGAGGTGCTGTTCCTGCACGCTGGTGTTCTGAGAATTGTTGTTTGCTGGTTAATTATTGATATTAAAAGGTGATGATTCCACACTTCCCGGCCCGGGGTGAGTTACGGAAAACACAAAGAGATGCGGCGATGTTCCCTGTTTTGGTATCGCCCGCCGCGCTATTTATATATCCTCCTGAATATGATGGGCTTGTTTTTTTTTTTTCAATTTCTAAAACAGCGTCATTTGTATCTGTGAGCGATCGGTGAAATGGCGCTCGTTAAAATGGAGCTGCGGGCAAACACGGGGGGGGGGGGGGACAACTGGAGAGAGGATTTTCTGGAGAGCAAAGGTAATGGCCGGCATCTTGTGGTGGCGGCTCCCAGACACGGATTTTTACTTTGATGTAATAAATATATATCATTGGGTGTCAATGTATTAAAGGTGATTTATTTCTACGTGTTATCATTTCATTATATAGGTACACAGGGCGGCCATATTCATTCATTACATGTACAAGATCTGCTTCCTGCTCTGTGGTTGTGCCGATCCTGGACAGGGTCTGTCTGCAAATAATAGTCTCACTGCAGTCTCTAATGATATGAAGTGTTTATAATGCAGCTGAAGCTGGGAACATATACTAGTAAAGTGGCCTTCAAACTGTGGCCCGGGATTTCCTTTATCTGGCCATTTGGGGCACTATTCTTCCCACTGACACCAATGATGGGGCACTATTCTTCCCACTGACACCAATGATGGGGCACTATTCCTCCCACTGACACCAATAACGAGGCACTATTCCTTTCATTGCCTTCAATGATGGGGCGCTATTCCTCCCACTGATATAAATGGCGGGGCACTATTCTTCCCACTGATACCAATGATGGGTCACAATTCCTGCCACTGACACCAATAACGTGGCACTATTCCTCCCACTGACTTTAATAATGAGGCACTTTTCCTTTAATTGCCATCAATGATTGGATACTATTCTTCCCACTGATACCAATGATGGGACACTATTCTTCCCTATGATACCAATGATGGGTCACAATTCCTGCCACTGACACCAATAACGTGGCACTATTCCTCCCACTGACTTTAATAATGAGGCACTTTTCCTTTAATTGCCATCAATGATAGGACACTATTCCTCCCACTGACACCAATGATAGGACACTATTCTTCCCACTGATACAAATGATGTGGCACTGTTCCTCCCACTGACGCCAATGATGGGGCACTATTCCTCCCACTAATACCAATGATGGGTCACTATTCTTTCCACTGACACCAATGATGGGGCACTATTCCTCCCACTGATATCAATGGCGGGCACTATTTTTACCATTGATACCAATGATGAGTTCAGACCGCCGCTCTGCTTCTGTTCTGAACGATCGGCGGACATTCGAGTTCACCGGACCCGTTGATCGGCTCCTGCCGTGTCCAGTCACAGTGGGCCGCGGTGGCACCCCCAGACCCCGGAATTGTACGTGATTTTGCGCAGAACGACTGCCCTGCCACAATAAATGGGGCAGTTCGGCAAGAGGATGAAATCACTTTAAGGTTTACCCAAATGTCATTTTTTATTTTACGTTTTTTTTCTATCTGTGTATTCAGCTGTTTGCCTCTCAGGGAAATACAAAAAAGGGTGGAGTCACCCTTTAACAACTTCTCTCCAGATCCAATCTATCAAAGGCAAAAGAAAAAAAAAACAGACGGGTGTTGCGGAAGTAATCGGTATTTAGAAGCTGTGGCAGCAGATCAATAAGACGTTCAGAGATAATACCCTGAGCCCCTCTGTCCCTGGGATCCCATATGTATTCTGCTACATGACAGCCTTTCCATTAGACAATCCCTTTAAGTATTTCAAATACATTTGTCACCCGTCACTACGGAAAATGGTAATTACACATTTCAATGGCAGAACGGCCGGCAGCGCGGCGTGATGGAGAATTCATCGCATTAACCCCTTCAACAACCACCCCTGTACACCCCCCTATGGACCAGATCTATTGTTACATTTCCGCTATGAGACTCTTCATTCAACAGGAAGGTCATAACTTATCCACTTGACCTCTGGAAGATTTTTATTTTTTTTAGCAAATTCTTTATTTACCGTATATACTCGAGTATAAGCCGACCCGAATATAAGTCGAGGCACCCAGGGGTAGATTCTGGTAGGGAGCGCGTATTTGTGTGCGGGCGTAACGTATCCTATTTACGCTACGCCTCCGCAACTTTGACAGGCAAGTGCAGTATTCACAAAGCAAAGTTGCGGCGGCGTAGCGTGAATAGGCCCGGCGTAAGCCTGCCTAATTCAAATGTGGAAGATGTGGGCGTGTTTTATGATAATTTATTGTGACCCCACGTAAATGACTTTTTTTCCCAACGGCGCAGGCGCCGTCCGTGAAAGTATCCCGGTGCGCTTGCTCCAAATTAACCCGCAAAAAGCCAATGCTTTCGACGTGAACGTAAATTACGCCCAGCCCTATTCGCTAACGACTTACGCAAACGACGTAATCGACGGAAAATTTTACGCTGGCCCGACGTCCATACTTAACATTGGCTGCGCCTCATATAGCAGGGGTAACTGTACGCCGGAAAAAGCTTTACGTAAACGGCGTATCTGTACTGCGACGGCCGGGCGTACGTTCGTGAATTCGCGTATCTAGCTGATTTACATATTCTAGGCGTAAATCAGCGTACACGCCCCTAGCGGCCAGCGTAAATATGCAGTTAAGATACAACGGCGTAGGAGACTTACGCTGGTCGTATCTTAGACAAATTCTGGCGTATCTGATTCTTTGAATCAGGCGCCAAGATACGACGCCTCAGACTCAGAGATATGACGGCGTATCTCCTACCTGAATCTGGCCCCTAATTTTAACACAAAAAAATGGGAAAACGTATTGACTCGAGTATAAGCCTAGGGTGTCCATCTTCATGCCTCACTGTGCCTCACTGTGCCCATGCCTCACTGTGCCCATGCCTAGACTGACATTTAACATGGGAGTCTATGGAAGCGGTGCCAGGCTTTGAAAAATCGGTGCTCCCCAGCCGTAGGTCCCTCAGACAAAAAAATGGGAAAACTTATTGACTCGAGTATAAGCCTAGGGTGTCCATCTTCATGCCTCACTGTGTCCATGTGCACGCGAAGATACGACGCCTCAGACTCAGAGATATGACGGCGTATCTCCTACCTGAATCTGGCCCCTAATTTTAACACAAAAAAATGGGAAAACGTATTGACTCGAGTATAAGCCTAGGGTGTCCATCTTCATGCCTCACTGTGCCTCACTGTGTCCATGCCTCACTGTGCCCATGACTAGACTGACATTTAACATGGGAGTCTATGGAAGGGGTGCCCGGCTTTGAAAAATCGGTGCTCCCCAGCCGTAGGTCCCTCAGACAAAAAACTTTGCACACTTGTAGAGGATAAATGGGGCTACGTGGGGTCCAGGGGACCTATGCGCATTACCGGGTCCCCAAAATCACCGGAGAAATTACTGTTTAACATGGGAGTCTATGGAAGGGGTGCCCGGCTTTGAAAAATCGGCCATAGGTCCCCCGGACAACAAACTTTGCACACTTGTAGAGGAAGAGTGGGGCTACATGTGTGCCAAGTTTGGGGTCCAGAGGACCTACGGCCGGCTGGTACCGGGTCCCCAAAATATGGGAGATCAGGCGAAAAAAGGTGACTCGAGTATAAGCCGAGGGGGGGCATTTTCAGCACAAAAAAATGTGCTGAAAAACTCGGCTTATACTCGAGTATATACAGTAACCTCTTCAGCTTCAGAAGGTTTTACCCCCCTTAACCAATTAAAGTGGAGTTCCACCCTGATTTTTGCTCAAGCATTTTTTTCACGAACGCGTGTATGCAAGGCAGGCTTGAGAGGTCGTTTTTCACGACAAATCACGTCAAGAAAAACGTTTTTTTGCATGACATGAATAACAGTCGTGTGTACTCGGCATTGCATCCACTTTAAAACAACAAAGGCAGAAGATTTAAAAAATGGGAAGATGAAAAAAATGACTTAAGGTTCGCTTTAATTATTATTTATGTATTTTATTTATTTTTTATTTATGATGATTTTTAGTTGTGTATTTATTTTACGAATTGCGTTTTGTAGTGCAATTTTTTTCTCAAATGTAAAAAACTAAAAATAAATAATAGGAATAATATATTTATTCATATATTATTCCTATTATTTTTTTTTACATTTGAGCAGAAATTACGCAGCAATTTATAATAAAAACATTTTATTATTATTATTATTTGTTATTAATTGGTTCCATTCAATTTGTTTAGAAGTGGCATTTGTTATTTCAGATAATTTATAACCTTGGATAAATTTGTATACCTATAATTTAATAGTTAGTAATAGTTTAAGTTATTATTAGTTAGTTATTATTTCCGATTTTTGAATTTCTGATTTTTTTCGAATGTCTTTTATTTTTTTTTCAAATTCCCGTTATTTCAGATAATTTGTAACTACGGATAAATTCGTATTCGTTATGTTTGCTAGCAGCCAATTTTTAAAGGAAATTCTAATACCTATAATTTAATAGTTAGTAATAGTTTAAGTTATAATTAGTTAAGTATTATTTCCGGTGTTTTTTTTTTTTTTAATTTCCGATTTTTTTCTAATTATTATTTTTTTTAATTCCCGTTATTTAAGATAACTTGTAACTATGGATACATTTGTATTTGTTACGTTTACTAGCAGCCAGATTTTAAAGGAAATTTAATAGTTAAGTTATTATTAGTTAGTTATTATTTGAGGATTTTGAATTTCCGATATTTTTTCAAATTTACAATTCCAATTTTTTTTTAATTTACGATTTTTTTTTGACTTTCCATTTTTTTTTCTAATTTACGAATTGCGATCACGAATAGGTCAAAAAACGAAAAAACAAATGTGCACGTCTAATAGGTAAGTCTTATTATAGGCTTACCTACATGTAAAAAAGTCTCGGGGGGGGTTTACAACCACTTTAAAACAACAAAGGCAGAATATTTAATCAATGGGAAGATGAAAAAAATTACTGAAGGTCTGCTTTAATTATTATTTTTTTTATGTATTATTACACATTTATTATTTATGATGATTTTTAGTTCTGTATTTATTTTACAAATTGTGTTTTGTAGTGCAATTTTTTGTTTACATGTAAAAAAATTAAATAATAGAAATAATATATTTATTCATATTTTTTTTTTACATTTGAATAGAAATTACGCAGCAATTTATAATAAAAACGTTTTATTATTATTATTATTTGTTATTAATTTGTTCTGTTCCATTTGTTTAGATGTGGCATTCGTTATTTCAGATAATTTGTAACTTCGGATAAATCCGTAACGTTTACTATCAGCCAAATTTGAAAGGAAATTCCAATACCTATAATTTAATAGCTAGTAATAAGTTATTATTGGTTAGTTATTATTTCAGATTTTTGGGGTTTATGAATTTCCGTTTTTTGTTTATTTAATTTCCAAATTCCTGATTTTTTTCGAATTTCCATTTGTTCTAATTTCCATTTTTTTTAAATTTACGATTCTTTTCGAATTTACGATTCTTTTCCAAATTTTCGAATTGCGATCATAACGAATGACCCAAAAAACAAAAAAAAAAAAAAATGTGCACATCTAATAGGTAAGTCTTAAGGCTTACCTACATGTAAAAATGTCTCGGGGGAGGGGGGTTTACAACCACTTTAAAACAACAAAGGCAGAATATTTAATGTTTTTGTATTATTACACATTATTAATGTATTTTATTTATGATGATTTTTAGTTCTGTATTTATTTTACAAATTGCATTTTGTAGTGAAATTTTTTGCTCAAATGTAAAAAAAAAATATATATTTTGTTTAAAGGAGTTCTCTGAGCTAAAACTTTTAACCCCCGCTGTGCCCGGGCTGTAAAACTATACAAAATAAACTGTCACTTACCTGCCTACGATCCCCCGTTGTTCCGATATCGCCGTCCCGTTCTCCAGTCCCGGTCTCTTCCACTTCCTGGGGGTCGGTAACTCACTGTGCGCTCAGCCTATCAGCGGCCGCGACGGGACATTGCTGCGGCCGCTGATAGGCTGAGCGCACTGTGAGTCACCGACCCCCAGGAAGTGGAAGAGACCGGGACCGGGACGGCGATATCGGAACAACGGGGGATCGTAGGCAGGTAAGTGAAGGTTTATTTTGTATAGTTTTACAGCCCGGGCACATCGGGGGTTAAAAGTTTTAGGTCAGAGAACTCCTTTAATTCATATATTATTCCTATTATTATTATTTTTTACATTTGAGCAAAAAATTGCACTACAAAACGCACAAAAAAAAGTGCAAATAGTGCATTTCCGTTCATTTCTATGGGAATAAAACGCCCCAAAAATAAACAAATTTGCCCAATTTGAGCTACAAAAAAAAAAGCTCCCGAACTTTGAGCTTCAGGCGACTCGGAGCTGAAATGTGAACCGTCTCCAGAGAGAATTGATTTTTTTTTTCTCCTCCGGCATTTTGGAGCTTCAAAACGCAGAGGGGTGAATGGAGCTTTAAAGTAGTGCAGTGCTGAATAGCAAAAAAAATAAAATTTCTGGTCATGAAGGGGGTGGGGTAAAATCTTCCAGATCTCAACTGGTTAAATAAAAATCAATTCTAGAATGTATTCCTAACTCAAAAAAGTCCTTTGTATCACTCTCAGCTTCCTCCAAATAGGTACCGAAACACACCCCCACACTGAATCTCCCCAATGGGGACACAGCAATAAAAGTCTGACAGGGCTCGCAACCCCTCAGCACTCCATCCACATCTAACAATAGAAGTTGCACTCTCCGCTCTCAGTCTCTCTTGCTGGGAGAACACATCACCCACGTGCAACCAAAACCAGCACGCTGCCTGATGCAACCCGGGCCACGCCCCTCTTTCTGCGGGTTCCCCCTTCCCCGCCACGCCATTGGCTGCACGCCTACCACGTGACAACGCTCGCGCGCTGCCATTGGCGGATTCAAAGTCTTTCTTATGTGATTGGTCAAACTGTCACCGGCAGTGCCTGGGCTCCGGCTTCTGATTGGCCGCTCGGGCTTCCCTTTCCTTCCCGGCTCCAAGATGGCGGCGGACTCGGTGTCTCTCTTCGCTTCTATCGGCCTGAGTGAGCAGAAGGCGAAGGAGACGCTGAAGAACGAGGCGCTGAGCTCGGTGCTGAGGGACGCCGTGCTGCAGGTAAGGGAAAGCCCCCCCCCCCCCTCCCTTCCCCTCAAGAGGACCTGTCACTGCAGTGTTCAGGCTGCCATGTGGTGTCACGGCTGTGAGGTCAATGTCCTCAGGAATCCCATTAACATAACTTAGAATATGACCTAAAGAGAACCTGTCACTTCGACAAGCCATATACCTCAGAGGAGGGCAATGGGGGTCACCGTTTTTTTTTTTAGAATACCGACTTCGGAACGTTCGGCGCGGTATCGGGTGATGACCGGTCCTCTTGAAGCTGTATTTGGCGTCCCAGGTCAACGATTGTAAATGAGGACTACGGTCAGAGTGGCGTAAAGTTTTTATATAAGAAAGGTTTCCCGTTGCTTAGCAACCGTATCCAGAGGGGCGCTCTTACGCGGACCGATGAGGCCGACCGCTGCGCTTTTTATTTAGGGATTCACCATTTTTTATCGGCAGCCAATATTCACTTTTCGAATAGCGGCAAAGATCGTGTCGCGATTTGACGCTATTCGAAAGTGAATATTGGCTGCCTATAAAAAACGATCGATCCCTAAATAAAAAGCGCAGCGGTCGGCCAAATCGCGACACGATCTTTGCCGCAGTTGTCTCCCGACGAATCGCAGTAAATGCGCAAACAGAATTGCGGGATGCTCGACGCCCAAAAAAAGTTCTTGTACTTTTTGTTTGGCGTCCCGCGATTCTGTTTGCGTGTTTTTACAACAAAAAACATGGCGCGATGTGGCGCAATCCAAAATAGCGGGGATTGCAAGGATGTTACCCATATTGCTTCAAGGGGGGTTTTACCGGGGGGTTAGCCACACGGCCGCGCTCACCCAGGGGGCTCTCTTGTCCCACCGGGAGGCCTGAGCAACCAGCTGGCATGTCCGCCGGCTGGCCGAAGAGCCGATGGCGTTATATGAGTCTCGGATCTAGTAATCCGGAAGCGGTGTCCCGTTGCTTAGCAACCATATCCAGAGGGGCGCTCTTACGCGGACCGATGAGGCCGACCGCTGCGCTTTTATTTCGGGATCGACCGTTTTTTATCGGCAGCCGATGTTCACTTTCGAATTGCGTCATATTGCGACACGATTTTTGCCGCGGTTGTCTCCCGACGAATCGCAGTAAACGCGCAAACAGAATTGCGTGATGCTCGACGCCCAAAAAAAGTTCTTGTACTTTTTTTTTAAGTACATTAGTGTGCCCCTCGCTACAGCCCATCAGTGTCCCCCCATCAGTGCCCCTTGTAGTGTCACAGTTTGCCTATCCTAGAATGCTGCGGAAGTCACGTGGCGGCCAACTGCGCATGCGCGATGCGTTCTAAACGCAAGTGCGATGCGTTCCAATGGATTTTCGACAGTACACACCAGCGAACCCGGCATTCAGGGTGACGTGGATTTAGAGGAAAGTGGCCAGTCGGCCTCGCGTCATCGCTCCGCTCGCTCGGCCTCCTGGCTCTTTTTTAACATCCTCCAATCCACAGGGATGTTAAGGAAAGAGCCTGGATGCCGACCGAGGTTTCACTGGTGTGTACTGTCGTGAAACCATTGGAACGCATCGCATTTGCGTTTGGAACGCATCGCGCATGCGCAGTTGGCTGCCACGTGACTTCCGGAGCATTCTAGGATAGGCAGCAAACTGTGACCATACACCCCTCGCTACAGCCCATCAGTGTCCCCCCATCAGTGCCCCTCGCTATAGCCCATCAGTGTCCCCCCATCAGTGCCCCTCGCTATAGCCCATCAGTGTCCCCCCATCAGTGTGCCCCTCGCTACAGCCCATCAGTGTGCCCCTCGCTACAGCCCATCGGTGTCCCCCCATCAGTGTGCCCCTCGCTACAGCCCATCAGTGTGCCCCTCGCTACAGCCCATCAGTGTCGCCCCATCAGTGCCCCTTGCTACAGCCCATCAGTGTTCGCTATCAGTGCCCCTCGTTGCAGCCCGTTTTTTTTTTTACAAACTATGATGTGTGTGTTACATTTTTTGGATGTTTTTTTTCCATTTTCTTTAGCAAAAAATAAAGAATCCCCTGTGGTGATTACATACTACCAGAAGAAAGCTCTATTTGTGTGAAAAAAACAACAATTTCATATGGGTACAGTGTTGCATGACCGCGCAATTGTCATTCAAATTGTGAAAGCTGAAAATTGGCCTGGGCAGGAAGGGGGGTGAAAATGCCCGGGATAGACAAATAAAACCTAAAAGTTGGCCAATCGCATCTGTTTCAAGTAGAAGATGGAACCGCCTTCACATAAGCTGTCCCCCGTCGGAGTGCCCCTTTACATCATGTACCCTTATCAGAGTACTTCCATAGATCAGGTTCCAGCTGCTGTCCAATTATAGCCTGTAGCGAGGAGGCGGGCCGAGGCCTGCTTTATGTCTTAGGCTGCATTGACACCTGAGCGTCGGTCGTTCGGCGCTTTGTCGCGCATATTCATGCTTATTTGCGCGTTTGCATACAGCGTTGTCCGACGTTTTTGTACTTTGACGTTTTTTATTTTAGCCAATAGGAAAAACTATCATCTTTTCATCACTTGTTGCTATGTTGGTAGATTTTTTTAATCTTCTGCCTGGGCGACAAGTTCTATTGATTAAAGCGACGAAACGCCCGTAGCAAACGCCCGTTGTCGGATCGAGCGTTTCCATTACTTTCTATGGGAAATGGAAACGCTCAAATACGCCCAAACCGCCCGATACGCGCGACAAAAAAGGGTCCGGAACTTTTTTTGGCTACAGGCGATCGGCGTCAGGCGCAGATGTGAACCATCCCCATAGACTTTCATGTATTTTGGTCCCTCTGGCGTTTGTGAGCGTCGCGCTACAGGCGACAAAACGCCTAGGCGTGAATGGGCTCTTAGGCTCCATTCACACCTAGGCGTTTTTACGCCTGAAGCACTACGCTCACAAACGCCAGAGGGATGAAATAACATTATTTGCTATGGTGACTGTTCACACCTGAACGCCCAAACGCCTGTCGCGCGAAGCTCAAACAAGTCCCAGACCTTTTTTTGTCGCGCGTATCGTGCGGTTTGGGCGTATTTGAGCGTTTCCATTTCCCATAGAAAGTAATGGAAACGCTCGATCCGACAACGGGCGTTTGCTACGGGCGTTTCGTCGCTTTAATCAATAGAACTTGTCGCCCATGCAGAAGATTAAAAAAATCTACCAACATAGCAACAAGTGATGAAAAGATGATCATTTTTCCTATTGGCTAAAATAAAAAACGTCGAAGTACAAAAACGTCGGACAACGCTGTATGCAAACGCGCAAATAAGCATGAATACGCGCGACAAAACGCCGGAAAAATACGCCCAAAAAAACGACCGAACGACCGACGCTCAGGTGTGAATGCAGCCTTATGGACTTGCAGGGCCCAGAAGGGGGCATGCTAGAGTGCCTCCATAGCAAGTGGCTTGCTATGGGTGCACTTGGAGTAATGGAGGAGCCAGGAGCGCTGGCAGGGGATCCAAGAAGAGGAGGATCAGGGCTGCTCTGTGCACAACCATTACACAGAGCAGGTAAGTTTAACATGTTTTTATTTGGGAAATTTGCGTCGGGAGCATGCGCAGTACATCTGGCGCGGGAGCGTGCCTAATTTAAATGGTACCCGCCCCATTTGAATTGGCCCGCCTTGCGCCGGACGGATTTAGGATACACCGCCGCAAATTTTGCAATTTGCTTTGTGGATCGGGCACTTAGACAGAAAATTTGCGGCGGTGTAACCTAAATCGGTTACGTTGCGCTGCGCCCGGGCTACGTAAATCTGGCCCATAGAGAGAATCTCTGAGAGCAGTGACTGATGTTAATGAGATAGACAAAGAGCATCTAATGTCCCTAACTCGCATTCATACATAGACATACTGGGCCGGATTCAGAAAAGAGATACGACGGCATATCTCTGAGTTCAGGAGGTCGTATCTGTGCGCCTGATTCAGAGAATCAGTTGCGCATAGATTCCCCTAAGATCCGACAGGTGTAAGTGTCTTAAGCTGCATATTTACGCTGGCCGCTAGGTGGCGCTTCCGTATAGTTGCGCGAGGAATATGCAAATGTGCTAGATACGTCAATTCAGAAACGTACGTCCCGCCGGCGCATTTTTTTTTTTACGTCGTTTATGTTCGGCTTTTTCCGGCGTATAGTTACCCCTGCTATATGAGGCGTAGCTAATGTTAAGTATGGCCGTCGTTCCCGCGCCGAGTTTTGAATTTTTTACGTCGTTTGCGTAAGTCGTTGGCGAATACGGCTGTACGTCATTTACGTTCACGTCGAATCCAATACGTCCTTGCGGCGTAATTTGGAGCAATGCACACTGGGATATTTTAAGGACGGCGCATGCGCCGTTCCAAAAAAAACTTCAAAAATGCGGGATCCTCTCAAATTTGAATAAAACACGCCCTTAACATCCCCATTTGAATTAGGCTAGCTTACGCCGCCACACATACGTTACGCCGCCGTAACTAAGGGCGCAAGTTCTTTCTGCATACAGAACTTGCGCCCAAAGTTACAGCGGCGTTAGGCCCGCAGAAAGATGCGCTCATCTTTCTGAATCCGGGCCACTAAGGCCAATTTTGCTGGAGCATGTGGAGATCTTTACTCTTCTGCTGAACATCTGGCGCTGTGAGGGTTAATGGCTTCAAGTCTGAAGGGTGATCCAACTGGGATATACCCCACCCTGCCCTCTCCTCCATTGAGAAATGATCTTTTACTGATCCCATTTCCTGTAAATGGCAGAGAGTCTGATCAGTCAGAGGGTTCTGTTCCCTTCAAAGATCGGGATAAAGGCAGTGTAATCCATGAAAGGAAAAATTATCATTGCAGTAGGAGTAGGGGGTGTTTCCCTGTTGGATCCACCTTAAGGCATCTGAGCCCAAAGCCCACTTCTACAGTGCTGGAAGTTCAGCAGCAGGGGGAGGCGAGGGTGGCGGTCCTGCAGGGGGGAGGCGAGGGTGGCGGTCCTGCAGGGGGGAGGCGAGGGTGGCGGTCCTGCAGGGGGGAGGCGAGGGTGGCGGTCCTGCAGGGGGGAGGCGAGGGTGGCGGTCTTGCGAGAAATAATACTGCTCTAAAAACTGCTGATCCCTTGGCTTTGCTTCCGTCCAACTGAACCAAAAGGTGCTGGCTATGCACAGGTACATTGGATAGCAGAAGGTACTGGACTGCTGCACTCCTTAAAACGATGTCTTTATTGTACAAATAAAATTCAAAAACAGTCCTGCAGGGGGTGGCGGTCCTGCAGGGGGAGGCGACGGTGGCGGCGGTCCTGCAGGGGGAGGCGACGGTGGCGGCGGTCCTGCAGGGGGAGGCGGCGGTCCTGCAGGGGGAGGCGAGGGTGGCGGCGGTCCTGCAGGGGGGAGGTTTTTGTATGGAGGTGGCGGTCCTGCAGGGGGAGGTTTTTGTAGGGAGGTGGCAGTGCTTGCAGGGGGAGGTTTTTGTAGGGAGGTGGCGGTCCTGCAGCTTGCACATTGAGGGACTTCCTTTTACACCAATACCTGTGTGTTTATAAAAAAAAAAAAAAAAAAAAGAAAGTGTGTACTACTACTACCGATACTTGTGCTCAAGTGCTCGCCGATTATACATTGCAGTGCAATTTTAGCCCTTACAAAATGAAACGCTGAAATCCCTATGAGAAGCCGGGGTCCACACAGGAGCAGTGCAGAAAACCGCTTGCGATTCGGACAGGAATCGCACCAGATTCCTGTTTTAATCGCATGCGATTCTTTGCAGTGCGATTTGAGCCTATTAATTTTCTATGGGCTCAAATCGCACTGCAAAGATATCACTTTTAGGTATCGGAGCATGTACTTGTGCAAATGCTTAGTATTGGCACTGATACTGCTATCGGTATCTGTGCAACCCTAATCACAGGTAAGAAAATCTCCTCATTTCCTGTCTTGGAGACACAACAGGAAGTGAGTGGACATCCTTTCTTAGACTGTTGTCCTAGCATCAGGTCACCCCACCGTTTCCTGTTTCGATGTCAGGTTTGAATTTCCTGTCACTTTCTGTCTTGGTGACGATGATCGGCAGAACAAATGGAGGGAGGAACCTCCCCCGTAGGAACACCGGAGACACCCCTACTCCATCCATAGAAAATGGGGTTGGGCTGTAGATGTACTCAAAATATTGAGTTGTGAATTTGGAACATTTCTAATCATTGCAACACTTTGCTGTTGATGCAATATTGTGTTGTAACCTTTTTCTGTTACACAACAGCTTGCCTGGGAACCTTTCTCTGTACAGGTTCAGCTGCCGCCTACACATGGGAGAGGCGACTGTGGAGTTTACAGCTGCAGGTGGATAATGTGGAGCTGTTTGAATTATAGGAAGGTTGTAAACATGAGCTTCGGGGGTTTGGAGCCAAATCCTAGGGAGGGACTGCTCCGTCTTTCTGCTTCTGACGGATTGCGTGTCTCCATTGATAAACGAAGGCTTTCTAAGTAAGTGCCGAACTGCATACGTTTTTCAACACACATTTGTAAAAATGTAACAAAATGTGCCAGAAGTGCACTGCAGCCCATTAAAAAAATAAATACCTTATTTATCGCCCTATAGCGCGCACCGGCGTATAGCGCGCACCCCCAAACCTAGAGGAGAATCCTAGGGGGAAAAAAAAAATACTGACAATTTACAGATAGTTACTTACAGTTGCCCGGCGTCTGTCTGCGGCATTCATGGTGTCCTTCCCGCTTCTCCTGCGCTGTTTTTGAACGCCGCTGCCGACATATACCGAGTGCGGTACGCTCGGCTCCTCTCGCGGAGCCGATCGTGGCCGAGCCCAGCCGAGTGTACTGCACTCGGTGTATGTCGGCGGCGGCGCTCAGAAAGCCGACATATACCGAGCGCAGTACACTCGGCTGGGCTCGGCTCGCAGAGCCTAACGTGGCCGGACCCAGCCGAGTGTACCCGAGTGTACTGCACTCGGTATATGTCGGCGGCGGCGCTCAGAAAGCGGGGATCGGCGTATAACGCGCACCCACGATTTCCCCCTGATTTTAAGGGGAAAAAAGTGCGCGTTATACGCAGATAAATACGGTAAATAAATATTGGTTTGCCTGGTAAAAAAAAAAAAAAAATTGCTAAAATTCTTCTACGCTCTTAATATAGTTTCGGAAAATTCAAAAATTTTCTAATAAAAGACGTCCTTGAGATCAATTTGGGTGACGTTGCCTAGGCTGAGATGATACCATCAGTCCGCTGCAGGCAAGATGGAGCTTTTACGCAGTCTTCTCTTCACCTGTGATCAGACTGCAACATTTGAAACTTTGTAGCGAGTCATAAGGTGAAAGGCTGCAGCAAAGGCTGAACTGCACAGGCTCAAAAAAGACTCAAGTCCAACCTATGTGTGTGGTTACCGTATATCAGGGGTGCCCAACCTTTTGAAGAGTGAGGGCCACATAAGCGACTTGGTAACTGATCGCGGGCCACAATAAGTGGAGCGGACGGAAGACAGAATCCGTGTCCACTCTGTATATGCAGAGCGGACACAGCCAACTCTACTCTGTGGGCCCTCCCATCAGATCCAACCAGATGGAAGGGGACAGATCCCATTCTGTTTTTTTTATTGGATTGGAGGTAGGTCGGTGCAAATGGAGACAAGTCTGTTTATATCTGCCGCTTCATAGAGATGAATGGAGGGTCTGTGTGGGTTGAACCGATCATGTAAAATGGGTCTAAAGCTGCTTTCACACAGGTCGGCAACCTGCGATCTGGGCTTGCGAACCTGCCATCCCAAAGCAGGAGGTCGTGGGCCACATTAGAGGGCTCCGCGGGCCACATGTGGCCCCCGGGCCGCTGGTTGGGCACCCCTGCTGTATATACTCGAGTATAAGCTGAAATTTTCAGCACATTTTTTTTTGTGCTAAAAATGCCCCCCTCGGCTTATACTCGAGTCACCTTTTTGCGCCTGATCTCTCGGATTTTGGGGACCCAGTGCTGGCGATCTGGTTCTGGCTATCAAGATGGTTCCTGTAAGGACTGCGCAGGCGCAATCCTTGCTGACAGGGAAAGAGGGGGGAGGGGGGTGTGAAAGAAAGGAGAGGAAAGAGCCTTGGAATGCCACATGAGCCTAAAGCCGGGCCTAGGTGACATGGCCAATTTTTATTGGCTGTCCAGTGGCAGGTTCTGCTCAAACACTTAGGCTCCATTCACACCTAGGCAGACAAATTTGCGGCGTTTTGTCGCCGCAAATCGCGGTACAAATAGCAGCGTTTTGTACCGCGATTTGCGGCGACAAAACGCTGGTATTGTCCGCCTAGATGTGCCCCAGATTGACCCCCTCTATGGAGATGCTTCCCATCTCCTAGCCGAACGCCGCCTGGAAAAAAAGGTCCGGGACCTTTTTTCAGGCGGCAGGCGTTCAGCGTGGAGATGTGAACCATCTCCATAGAGGGACATGTGTTTTCACCCCTCTGGCGGCAGCGGCGTAGCACTACAGGCGTAAAAACGCCTAGGTGTGAATGGGGGCTAAAGACTGCATTGCCAGGATAACATCACTAGGAGTTGGAGGAGGGCTCAGAATTCTGTTGCGGATCACTAGTCCCCGATCCCAGAACAGAAGTCAGCAAGGGACAGGACTCTGTAAGTGTAAAGAAAAAATCAATTTTCAAATGCTTTTTATTTTTGTTAAAATTAAATGTGGAGGGGGATCTGTTTGCGCGTTAAAAATATAATACATTTCTAATTCATGCGTACCTAAATGGTGTAATTGTAAAGAGTAAACTGGTAAAACAGGCCAATGTTGGTGACGACGTTGTTTTTTTAAAGTGGAACTAAACCAACTATGGAAATGCTACATTTTGGGGCCCCCAGGAGCTTCTTGCTGTAATGTGATTAGTATGCACAGTGTATTAGCACGTTATGCACACTTACACGGGAATGTGATCCCCTCCAGTGCTGCGAGGATCATCTTCTCACCGTTGTCCTATGGGTTAGGAGTCATTGGCTTCTTGATTGGCTGCACACATAGATGACGGTTAATTCCGGTGTCTTGCCGAAAAAGGTCCCCCGGCGGATTATGCCTCCCCCCCCCCCCCCCCCCCCCTGTACGGCGCATCGCTTGCCTCCGAAAAATGGCTGAACATGTAGCTCTAGACGGCGCCTGCGCACACTTCTGACAGCCAGGCTCATTCCTTACCATCCCCGAGGATGTTAAAAAAAAATTAAATAAATAAAGAGCCAGGAGGCCGAGCGAGCGAAGCGAGGACGACTGGCCACTTACAGCGAGGTCCACGCAGGCGCCGCATGTTCGGCTATTTTCGAAAAAGGCCAGCACCGCGCCTGCGCAGTACAGGGGGGGGGGCATAATCTGCCGGGGGGGGGACACTCATCGGCAGAACACCAGCACAGACGCCATACACCAAACCGTGCATGTGCAGTTTGTGTAAAAAAGGTGACAGGCAGGTTGAAGCATCTACAAAAAACACTTGGGGTGCTGTCTATGGAGGAGCTCTCCAGATTTGGCCCACAAATACTTCCCCTCTCTATTATATAGGGAGTAGGTGTTCCTTAAAGTGGAGTTCCACCCGGTGTCACATTTGGCACCTTTCAGGGGGGGGAGGAGGGAGCAGATACCTGTGTAATACAGGTATTTGCTCTCACTTCCTGGTATAGATCATCGCGGTGACCTACACCACTTCCTGCGTCTACACGGTCCTCCCCCCGCTGTCTTCTGGGAGACACACAGGTCCCGGAAGACAGCAGGGATCAGTGAGGATGCGCAGCGCAACTTGCGCATGCACAGTAGGGAACCAGGAAGTGAAGCTGCAAGGCTGCACTTCCTGATTACCCTCTGTTGTACGCGATGCAAATATTGCTTTCCAACACCCTCACCGAGGATGACGGTGGGGACAGTCAAGCGACTGATCGCCTTCGGCTGCTGACATCGCGGACGCCCTGGACAGGTAAATGTCCATATATTGTATGTGTGTGTGTGTGTATATATGTGTGTGTGTATATATATATATATATATATATATATATATATATATATATATATATATATATGTATGTATGTATGTATGTATGTGTGTGTGTGTGTGTATATATATGTGTGTATGTATGTGTGTGTATATATATATATATATATATATATTATACATTTTATTTTTTTGGCAGGCCTCCGCTTTAATGCAATAAAAGAAAGCTGGGAGAGATGATCAAAATAACCCCTTTTCTGCCCCCCGATGTATATAATACAGGGGTAGGCAACCTGGGGCCCTCCAGCTGTTGTGGAACTACATTTTCCATGAAGCATTGCAAGGCTGGCAGTTACAATTACTCCCAGAGGCATGATGGGAGTTGTAGTTCTGCAACAGCTGGAGGGCCCCGGGTTGTCTACCCCCAATATAATACATCAGCAGCGTGGGGGGGGCGGGGGTTTTGACCCCCAGCTGCGGTAGCATGTAAATCTGACAAGCCGAATGTCTGTTGTTGGGTGGAAGCAATCCAGCGGCTGTACAGCTACTGGATTGCTTCCATGCACCCCTGATGACTTAATAAAGAGTCAAAAAAGTTGTATGATGGGGGACTTTTGCCCCCCTATGTGATGCAAATAAAGTTTTCGTAAAAAAAGTTACACCTAAGCCCTTCAAAAGTCTGGGAAAAGAACAAATACAGCCGCCACATCTAGGGACTGGTAAGCTGCAATATGACTGTTTTGTTCTTGGGCTTAGATGTATATTTTTATATAAAGTACATACACAGGTAGGTTATAATTTGACTTTAACCCCCGGCGTTCCTCTAAAGCTTATCAGTAACAGAACCAGCGTTGTGTAATGTGTCCCCGAGTTCCTGGCTGTGGCTCCATGGGTGGCACACGTGTCGTCTGTCAGGAGGATGGCGCTGGGTGTTGTTTGAAGGCGTACCGTCTATTAATAACTGGCGTTACATCGCCGTGTACTATTACCATGAGCTCATCCGGAACATCCGGGAGCCCACCTCTGCTGGGAGGAAGATTATGGGCGTCGTTCCGGAGACGCAGGTTTTTCCACTGCAAAACTGGCTTTTCAGCAATCGCACCGCGACTGGAGTAAGCGTGAAGGGATTTGTGGCGGAAATATAGGTGTGTTGTACATTACCTGTCATTACTTTGTCAAGGAAGCTATAATGTAGAGAAGTTGTATTTTTTTTTTTCTTTTAAAGGTTTTAGTACAACTTTCAACTGTTTGATGTTGCATGCTAAGACCATATTTTAGGTGTCGCATGAAAGGTGGCCCCCCCACCCTTTTTTATTTACCTGACTCATGGGCTTCTTTCTACATGTTGCTGTTTTTCTTGGAATGTAGCGTGGCTGTATGTGGCGGCATCATTCCGTGAATGGAAGGACTACAAGTTCCATTTGCCACCGCAGCTTGTTCACACCCACGCCCCCCACCCTCCACTGCCACATTTGCCACTTTTTGGCAGGGAGGGAGGAGCGGATACCAGGTGCCCGCTTCTGGGAAAGATCGCTGTGTGGTATTTTATGAAATTCCTGGCCCCACCTTGCCCCCCACCCTGAGGCACACAGGTCCCAGAAGAGAGCGGGACCATTCAGAAAGCGCAGCAGGAAACAGGCTGTGGACCCGCAAGGCTTCACTTCCTGTTTCCCTTAATGAAGATGCCGGTGATCTGCCAATATGGTTCCGGCTATCCAGATGGTTCCTGTAAGGCAGGGGTGCCCAACCTTTTTAAGAGCGGGGGCCACTTAAGCGACTTGGTAACCGGTCGTGGGCAATAATGAGCGGAGCGGTGGACGGCAGCCCGCTTTACTCTATAGAGCCCACTCTAGTCTTTTTTTTGTAGCGGATCGAATTGAAGGTGGGCGTTTGTAAACAGACACAAGTCCATTTATATCTGTCACTCCTTAGAGGTGAATGGAGGGTCCGATTGGGTCAGACTGACCATGTGAAAGGGGCTTAAGGCTGCTTTCACACTGATGCACTGTTTACCCGCACCGCGGGTTCACCCGTGGCTTTCCTGCAGGTTAGCTGCACTTTGCCATAGACTTCTATTATATCATATAGGTGTGGTACACTTTCAGAACGCACACCAAACTTGCAGGTAATAGAAGTCTATGGCTCAGTGCAGGTAACCCACAGGTGCACTTCTCTGCAGCTGCGCATCAGTTTGAAAGCAGCCCAGTAACCACTGCGGAACACATATGCCCATTTATACACTGTGATTTTAGTAATAAACTTACCTTTAATAGCAGTATTATACTCTAATATATTCCATCCCAGAGCAGGAGGTCGCGGGCCACATCAGAGTGCTCCGTGGGCCACATGTGGCCCCCGGGTCACTGGTTGGGCACCCCTGCTGTAAGGACTGTGCAGGTGCAATCCTTGCAGATGGAAATTTCCGAACCTCGGCCGGCATCCAGGGAGACGTGGAATTTTAGGAAAGTGGCCAGTCGGCCTCACGTCCTCGCTTCCATCGCTCGGCCTCCTGGCTCTTTTTTTAACATCCTCCAATCCACGGGGATGTTAAGGAATGAGCCTGGATGCCGGCCGAGGTTCGGAGATTTCCGTCGGCAAGGATTGCGCCTGCGCAGTCCTTTCAGGAACCATCTGGATAGGGGAACCTTAACGACAAGTCACCGGCTCCTCCGCCCAAAGCCGATTGACGAATTAGCTAGGGGTGCTGACATTGTGGGATCCCTGGACAGCTAAGTGTCCTTATACTAAGTCAGCAGCTGCAGTATTTGTAGCTGTTGACTTTTTAAAAAAAACTTTTTTCAGGCCACAACTCCTTTTTGATTGTGAAGAGTATTAACAGGGCCTCTTCATAAATGCCTGCTGACTACAGGTTCAGACTGACCGGCTCCTGAATTCTATCTCGGCGACCACCTGTTTACAGAAATCTGCTGCAGAGCGCGGAATGGCAGCGGTCCTTCGCAGACCCCCCCCCCCCCCAGTGGCGAGGACCTTTCCAAATGCTGTTGCCTTGTGAAGAATGAAATTGGCCGGTGTAATAAATTGCTGGTACAGTAACCGGCCTCCGGCAGAGTGTTTTGTAACCCGATTCTGTAATCGCTTGCGTCCCAAAATAGGTCTGGGAGGCCCCAGTGACATCTGTTGACACACTCGCAGGACTTTGGCAGGCCGGTCCTTATAACGCATGCGGCTCCAATTTGGAAACGCTCTTTACTTGTCCTATTGGAGCGTGTACTGTGTATATATAGAAGAGTACATTGTGGGCGGATGTGTTATTTCAGACACATGGAGGTGAACCCAGCCCATCCTCTAGGAAAATTGGGTCTGATCCTCATCAGTAAACGGGTACCTACCTGTACATGGTGTATGACCATCTGATTTGTGTCAGAACATTCCTACGTAAAAACGTGAGGGTGGGCGGTATACTAAATATACATTTCTCGCATAAAAATTCTTCTAGTATTTGCTTCTCTCGTATGCTTGGAGAATACGTCCAACGCATTTTTTTTTTTTTTTTTAACCCGATCTATATGTCACGTTTTTAAAATTGTGCACTCTCCTGGAATGGCGACAAACTATGGTACAGTGGAACCTTGGATTACAAATATAATCTGTTGCAAGAGAATGCTCGTAATCCAAAGCACTCGCATATCAAAGCAAGTTTCCCCATAGAAGTCAATGGAAACTAAAAATTATTTGTTCCGCATTGACTTCTATGGCATGCAATACCGCAGGGCTCGACAAATCCCAGTGACTTGGCTTGGAAGGAGGGCAAAATAATTTTTTATTTTTTTTTGTGAAGTCCCCAGCTCTTCCTTGTGTGAGCTGGCGCCATCTGGTGGTGGCCGTTGTTATTACAAGTTAAGCATTACAAGTCAAACAGCAATTCTAATGTAATTTTTCACTATTTTCACTGCCATCTTCTTCTCTCTAATTAGAACCCCCAAACATTATATATATTTTTTATCCCAACACCCTAGAGCAGTGATGGCGAACCTTGGCACCCCAGATGTTTTGGAACTACATTTCCCATGATGCTCAACTACACCGCACAGTGCATGAGCATCATGGGAAATGTAGTTCCAAAACATCTGGGGTGCCAAGGTTCGCCATCACTGCCCTAGAGAATAAAACGGCGATCGTTGCAATACTTTGTCACGCCGTATTTGCGCAGCGT